>NW_012101843.1:2126483-2127166 GCF_000951045.1 Mandrillus leucophaeus
TTTACCAATAGCATTCTCTATATCATTGAAAAATAGTGTCAGAGATGTTATTTATTCAGTCTATTGCCAATGTTTGGGTATGAGGAAACTTTTCAGTAATTTGGCAATCTCCAGGAACTAAGTGTCCAACAAGATGGGATCCCCCACAAAAATCCATAGAAAGAAAACTCTCAAAAAATGCCAAACATTTAAACAGAAAGTAGGAAAAGGAAGTACAGCCTTCATTAACCTGCAAAATGTAAGCAATAAAAAAAATTGAAAATAAACTTTTTACTAGGAAGAAAAGTGTTTTTTTTTAAGTTATTTTACTTCTTATTTAATAAAGAAAACAATACTAATAATTAGTACCCAATAAAAATGGCAATAATTGGTGTAAAAGATGGCAGTCAAATCATGAAATCCAAGGCCAGGTGCGGTGGCTCACACCTATAATCCCAGCACTTGGGGAGGCCAAGGCGGGTGGATCACTTGAGGTCAGGAATTCGAGACCAGCATGGATAACATGTTGAAACCCTGTCTCTACTAAAAATATAAAAATTATCCAGGCATGATGGTGCATGCCCGTAATCCCAGCTACTCGGGAGGCTTATGCAGAAGGATCACTTGAGCCCAGGAGGTGAAGGTTGCAGTGAGCCGAGATGGCGCAACTGCACTCCAGCCTGGGTGACAGAGTGAGACCCTAT
>NW_012101843.1:2127216-2128785 GCF_000951045.1 Mandrillus leucophaeus
ATGCAGAAGGATCACTTGAGCCCAGGAGGTGAAGGTTGCAGTGAGCCGAGATGGCGCAACTGCACTCCAGCCTGGGTGACAGAGTGAGACCCTATTTCAAAATAAAAAACAAGAAGGAACAAAAAAAGCACATTTAAAATTAGTATATTACCTCTAACCCATTATTCACAGACTACGTAAAAGAAAAATGAACTGGAAAATGTGAAATCTAATGTTACATAATTACTAGCAATTTTATTGTGGTGGAACCTGGTTTAGAATTAGTTAATATTTTACTTAATTAAATGTGCTTTGGAAAGAACTTGAAGTAATGTTTTTGTAATTGTAAACATACCTTAAGCATCTCCATTTCTAAATCTTCATCACTCTCAATTACATAGGATGTATCGTTTTCATTATTAGTGGGAGATAAATGCTTTAAAAGAAGTATTAAGCATTAATTTCCAGTATAATTGACTTCATATCCTCTTTTCTGCAGAATAAAGCTCCTATGTACTAGATATCTTTAGACAACTTCCTCTTCCCTAATGGATATATAATATATATTTACATGTTTATGTGATAGATAAAAAAGGGAGAGAAGAATGAACAAAGAAACAGAGAACCAAAGAGAAAGAAAGAAATATAGTTAGGAATACAAAGTTAGATAAAGAGACAAAATAAAATCCCTGCTCTAAACAAGAATACAAAATGACAAGTTCAACTCAGGTTAAACAATGTCAAACTGTGTCTCCCAAACTTTTTGAGTATAAGAACTCTTCACAACGTTGAAAAATGCCGTACAAAGAACAATAGTTGTTCTTTGACATCCACTGATTTAAAAAAGATTGCAAAAAACTACTATGATTGTAATATCTTTAAATAAATCAGTATTTTACCAATAGCATTCTCTATATCATTGAAAAGTAGTGTCAGAGATGTTATTTATTCAGTCTATTGCCAATGTTTGGGTATGAGGAAACTTTTCAATAATTTGGCAATCTCCAGGAACTAAGCGTCCAACAAGATGGGATTCCGCGACAAAAATCCATAGAAAGAAAACCCTCAAAAAATGCCAAATATTTAAACAGGAAGTAGGAAAAAGAAGTACAGCCTTTATTAACCTGCAAAATTTAAGCAATAAAAAAAACTGAAAATAAGCTTTTTACTAGGAAAAAAAGTTCTATTTTTTAAAAGTTCTTTTACTTCTTATTTAATGAATAAAGAAAACAATACTAATAATTGGTACCCAATAAAAAATGGCAATAATTGGTGTAAAAGATGTCAGCCAAATCACGAAATCTAAGGCCAGGTGCAGTGACTCACACCTGTAATCCCAGCACTTTGGGAGGCCAAGGCAGGCGGATCACTTGAGGTCAGGAGTTCGAGATCAGCATGGCCAACATGGTGAAACCCCATCTCTACTAAAAATACAAAAATTAGCCAGGTGTGGTGGCAGGTACCTATAATCCCAGCTACTTGGGAGGCTGAGGTAGGAGAATCACTTGAATTAGGGAGGCGGAGGTTTCAGTGAGCTGAGATTGTGCCACTGCACTCCAGCTTGGGCGACAGAGCTAGATTCCATCTCAA
>NW_012101843.1:2129205-2134556 GCF_000951045.1 Mandrillus leucophaeus
TTTTTGAGACGGAGTCTTGCTCTTTCGCCCAGGCTGGGGTGCAGTGGTGCAATCTCAGCTCACTGCAAGCTCCGCCTCTTGGGTTCACACCATTCTCCTGCCTCAGCCTCCTGAGTAGCTGGGGCTACAGGCGCGCACCACCACGTCCGGCTAACTTTTTTGGATTTTTAGTAGAGACGGGGTTTCACCGTGTGAGCCAGGATGGTCTCGAGCTCCTGACCTTGTGATCCGCCCACCCTGGCCTCCCAAAGTGCTGGGATTACAGGCGTAAGCCACTGCGCCTGGCCTCAAATCTAATTTTTTAAAAAACTTATTTATCGTGAAATAAAATATAAAATTTCAGAGAATATAGGCAACTTAAGTAATTTTGTAAACCAATGAAAAACAAATGAGAAATTAAGAAATTAATTTAATGAAGAAGTTAAGGGAAAAAAATCTGACTCTGAGATGACAGTAAAACTATAGTGTCAAGCAAAAGCATCAGGAGTTTATTAGAAACCCTCTTACATGAGCAAGTAAAGAAATTCTGGACCAGGCACAGTGACCCACACTTATAATCCCAACACTTTGGGAGGTCAAGGAAGGTGGATCACTTGAGTCCAGGAGTTGGAGACCAGTCTGGGCAACAGAGCGAAACCCCATCTCTACAAAAAATTACAAAAATCAGCTGAGTGTAGTGGCCCAGGCCTGTGTTCCCAGCTACTAGGGAGGCTGAGGTGAAAGGATCACTTAAGCCCAGGAGCTGAAGGCTACAGGGAGCCAAGATCGCACCACTGCACTCCAGCTGGGGTGACAGAGCAAGACCCTGTCTCAAAAAAAAAAAGAAAAAAGAAAAAAAGTCTGTATAAAGAAATAAAATACACCCCCAAAAATCAAAGTCAGAAGAGTAAACACTAGTAGATATGAAGAGAATCCACAAAAAGCATAGATATTATGAAAAAAAGCATACGAAATTATAAAATAGTGAACTACTACAAATGTCTGTTGACACTATAAAATCTTTCCACTACACAATGCTGCACATCATACTAAGTCAGGAGCAGCAAACTAAGGCTCACAAGCCAAATATGGCCCACTATCTGTTTTTATAGATAAAGTTTCATTGAAACACAGACAGGCACAATTGTTTACATTTGTCTGTGGCTGCTTTCACACTACAATAGCAGAACTGAGTAACTGCAACAGAGACTGAATGTCCTACAAAGCCTAAAATATTTACTATCTGCCCCTTTACAGGAATAAAGTAGCCAGACCCTACTAATAACTAAAAATGTGCTTCCTCTTTATTTAGTACCTCAGTAGATTTATAAGCAATATCACTAAGATATTTTTCCTGAGCCTGCTGTTCCAAAATTTGGAGTTCATGTTCTGTAATATCTAACGACATCAAACAAGCTCTTTCCATATTCTCTTTCAATTTATTGTCTTCTACTCCTTCTTCAAATCCATCTTCTTTTCGTTCCACTTTATTTCCAAGTACATCTTCTCCACCATGTTTAGCTAAATGATCAAGTGTTGGGTCCCATGTTTCATCTTCAACATTAATAAAAATTTTATGTTCTCCAATTTGTTTCTGTTGTACTCCCCCAGTAGTTGAATCTTCAAAGGATAATAAGTTTAAATTATTGCTAGGCCTCAGTTCGGTCTCAATGTTAGTAGACCCAATTATCATCTTCCTCAGTGAATACAGATTTTCTGAAATATCCTTTAGTAAGATAGAAACTCTAAAAAAAATAGAAAGATTAATTGAACTTTAATTGCATTAACTATAAGGACAAATTGTGAAGCATTTTAATAAGTAAAAGCTTTCTAAGTTGACCTTCACTTAAAAGATCAATAGTATTAAGACTGTTCTTCATTCCCTAATGCCCACATATAATTACAGCTTACAGGCTACTCTCTAGCATCGAGGCACTTCTGTACCAACAGTTGACTTGTATGTTTACTAAGAGTCAGTAGTGCTTGATCCCAAATTTGTTTATGCCAACTATAGATTTTTTTGTTGATTAATTTGATTAATTTAATTAATGTAAAGTAAGTTGATGCTACATGATCACCAAAAAAAACAAAAACAAAAAAAAAACAAAACCTATTTCATTAAATTCTAAGTTGAATATACAGAAAGATTCTGTAAATTTCTTTTTTGTTAAAAAAAAAAAAAAAGGTGTTTGATAAACTATGATAAAAGAACCCTAAAAGTCTCAAGGAAAATCATAATGCCTAGGACTCTACACTAAGATTACTTCAAGTGTCTTAATTTTTCACTCTGTCTTAAAGAATTGGAAATTGTAGATGGTACACTATAGGTGTGGTTTAAACAAGAAACACCATGCAGAACTCCAAAGAGCTGGCCTGTATATAACGAAAAAGCCTTGACATATACAAAAAGATTGGGAACAAACAAACATTAACATTTTAAGTTAAAAGAAAATTTGGGGCGGGCGCAGTGGCTCATGCCTGTAATCCCAGCACTTTGGGAGGCTGAGGCAGGTAAATCACTTGAGGTCAGGAGTTCGAGACCAGTCTTGCCAACATGACAAAACCCTGTCTCTACTAAAAATACAAAAATTAGCCGGACGTGGTGGCACGTGCCTGTAATCTCAACTACTCAGGAGGCTGAGGCAGGAGAACCACTTGAATCCCGTAGGCAGAGGTCCCAGTGAACTGAGGTAGTGCCACTGCACTCCAGCCTGGGCAACAAGAGCAATATTCCATCTCAAAAAAGAAAGAAAATTTGATGATCCCGTTTTGCCTAATTGTTTCACTTCACTGATCAATTACTAGTCCCAACTGGAACAAGTAAGAGTGTTTGTGCTCTAATTTGAAAATGATGCTGTTTTGCATCTCCAAAAATCTCGAAACTCTACATTTTTGGAACAGAAAAAATCAATTTCCCATCAGTAGGCAAATATAACAAGTGAGAAAATATGGATAGGATGCATATAAATAAATATGAGCTGAATTTCTTAGCTCCTTAATTGCAGCTGCTAATGTATAACATTTTAACTAAGTAAGTTTAAATGACTATATTATAACCCAACCTAGTTAGTTGGAATGGAAAACGACTGCTAGAGTGTAAAATGAGGCACAACATCTTGTCTATTTGTTGTAGAGCTTATTAAAGTACTTCATAAAAGCAGAAATTAGTGGAAGTGAAGGGAATATGATAGGCAGGGACATGTTTTACTCCTTAATTAGTGATTTTGTTTAGGTCTTCTAATATTTATATATTTAATATCAATGCTTAATAAAATCTGACATGCCTTTTAAAATTTTATACTAATGACTCAAGTAAAAATTTGATCCTTCAGGGGAATAAATTATCAAAAGTGCTAAGTGGTTTCATGCGTTATTTCCAGTTACTTCTATCACTGAAAACACCACTCCAAAGTTGGGCTCAGCTTAAGTAGACAAAGTCTACATTAACACAAACAAAATCAAAAGCAAAATTAAATTCAAAAACTAAAAACACACTAATGTTATCTAATTTAAACATTCTAAAATTCTATAAATCTTATAAAGAACTTTTAGCCTTGTGGCAGGCGCCTGTAGTCCCAGCTACTCGGGAGGCTGAGGCAGGAGAATGGCGTAAACCCAGGAGGCGGAGCTTGCAGTGAGCTGAGATCCGGCCACTGCACTCCAGCCTGGACGACAGAGCGAGACTCCGTCTCAAAAAAAAAAAAAAAAGAACTTTTAGCCTTACATGCAGCCACTCAAATGTTAAAATTACATGCAAATAGTTTAGTAGGAACAGGTATGTGATACAGTTTAATTGTTACATGGACAGGAAATGGTGTCACATACAAAACAGCAACAGTGGCACAGATTGACTATCAAGAGTGTAAGGGCTCATTTATCAGGCCCTGACATCAGGGAATATAACATGTGTTATGTAAGATAACTAATATTTACTCTAACAAATACCAAGGCTGTCCTGCCTTCTTCAGTAAGGCACAGTGTACTTTTCCTTCTTCTTCAGGATTGTTATTATGCATATTAGTAGCCTGCAGACAGCCTTAGCACCCAGGAGAATGTCAAGTACATGACAGCAATAGAAGAGATATATACTGAATTTAAATCAGTGACTAAGCAGTACTATACACTGCCAATACCTTCAGAGTCCACTGAAGCATAAAGCTGCTCCCTTCTGTAACAAACTTCAAACCGTTCTATTTTAAGAGTTCTTAGTTCTAATTTTTATAGTTTTGTTTACTCTTTCACAGATTGTCAGCTGTCACTTCCACCTACTGTCATGTGCATATCATTAGTTATTTACACCATTTTCACTTTAACTCGGTACCCAAGCTTGTCAAGCAAAACGTGGCCTCACGCACTCCACTGGAAATGCAGAAAGTAAGCTGGAATACATGCTTATAGCATTATTTTGACTGCTCAGAGGTCTTTTTCGTTCTCTCCTGGTTCTGAGGTGTCATCTAGATACATTAGATATTACTGTGAACTTGTTACAAAGAACATGAAATAAGAGACTAATTATTGTTTTCACACTAAAACTTCGCAAGACCCAGTTTTTCCCATTCCCAAGTTTTAAGAAAACCCATTTAGCTTCAAAATGTAAAAAATAATTATATAAATTGATAATTCTTGTCATACCCAACTAAATCAGAGTCAAGGGCCAAGAGAAAAAAAGCACTCAAGGCACATAACATTACTTTAAGAATATAATTTTCTGGGAGCCTACTTTCTGAAACTGCCTATTATAACCTAAAACCAGTTTTATCTAATAGATACTGAAACAACCTGCTGCAACTCTAAGACTAGTTTTACCCACCACAGTCACTAACCAATTCAGAGCTTCCAACTCACTAAAATTTACTAGTGCCAAAGAACTTTCTGGAAAAACAATACGTAACATTTTCCTTTTTATATAACCTCCAAACTTCTCTTCGTTGTTCAGAGATACCAAAGACCACCCAGTCTGTGTATATGCCCCAAATTTAATTCTTGCTTCCCAAATAAAACATTTTCAATTTAATGATCTGTCTCTATATTTTACTTGACTTCAACAGATATTATGAAGCAAAGCATTAAGCATATGTGATTTACATCCAGTAGATATTTTAATTGCTAGTACAAAAATCTGAAATGCATGTAAAAGTCACGTAAAAAGTGACTGCTCTAATTTCATGGAGGGAAAAATGTATAAATGAGTAAGAAATGGCTTTGCTAGTATCCTCCCCCATTTGAAAGTTATATCTTTCAGGCCGGGCGTGGTGGCTCACGCCTATAATCCCAGCACTTTCGGAGGCTGAGGCGGGCAGATCATGAGGTGAGGAGATCAAGACCATCCTGGCTAACATGGTGAAACCCCGTCTCTACTAAAAATAAAAAAA
>NW_012101843.1:2134956-2178242 GCF_000951045.1 Mandrillus leucophaeus
GAGGTCAGGAAATTGAGACCATCCTGGCTAACACGGTGAAACTCCGTCTCTACTAGAAATAGAAAAAAATCAGCCAGTCATGATGGCGGGTACCTGTAGTCCCAGCTACTCAGGAGGCTGAGGCAGGAGAATGGCCTGAACCTGGGAGGCGGAGGTTGCAGTGAGCTGAGATTGCACCACTACACTCCAGCCTGGGCGACAGAGCCAGACGCCATCTCAAAAAAAAAAAAAAAGAAAGAAAAAGAAAAAAAAATTACCAAAACAAATTCTAGGGGGACAAATTACTTTGACAAAAAAGCTAAATTTATATATCATGGTTTTAAATCTCAATCAAATCTATCACAAATCTTATCCAGAAAAGCATACATTAACTGCACTTTTTCAGTCAGAATTCTTTCTATTTCAAGTAAGAGTTTCACATTTCTACAAAGTATTTTTTGGCCCAAAATTACATTACCACATTCTAATTTTTCATTGTTCCAGAGCATTCCTGCTTTTAGAGATTTAACAAGGAAGTCATCCTGCAATCAGGACAAGGTCTGATTCCAAAAAGACACAGCACCTGTATTCCACGATCTATTAATCTGTATAACATTTGATTCAACTTTTTTAAGTTACCTAGTGCTTTAGCTATAAAAGAATCTCTAAAATTGCAATGTCTTTTGTTCTAATAATCTATTTAATTAAGTAGAATTCTTAAGTAATAATCAAGATAATAACAGAAAATGAGGCTACTAAGTATGAAGTTGCTTTTGGTCACTATAGATTTCAAGTGACCAAACTATAAATGTTATCAAATGAAAGATACTCATTAACAGAAAGAAAATGACAACTTTGAATCTTATTTTCCTTAATGTATACTTATTTTGCTTTCACAAAAAATATAATATAGATATAATTTCAAAATGTATAATATGAATACAATTTCTATTCCTTTGTTTCATAAAACATCGTACAAAGCAGACAGAAAAGGCTTAAACCTTTGGATTCACTATTTAACAACTGGAAAGATAGCTCTCAAATTTATGCATCAGTCTGTGTGTGGGTATTCAAGCAAATTTCTATGAGTCAACCTTAATGAATAGTATTCTTCACATACAGGAAAATGTAATTTAAAAAAAACAGAATTGATTTAAATTCAAAAAAAAAGGGTAATATTTAACCTCTGTGGGTTTTCCAATTTACTGAAAGCATCAGGAAGATGCTTAGCCAGATCCATCACTTCCTCAGAGATTGAAGTCAACTGTTTGTTCATGTCGCTAAGTAGGATTTCTTCCTCTAGGAGAAAAAAAAAAAAAAAAAATCAATATTAATTTTCAAACCACAAAGCAGAGATATTCATTCAGCCACTTCATTAAATAATATTAGGGCTCAAATTTTCATTTTCTTTCCTTAAATGAATTCAACAAAAAGACCTTCTTATTCAATCCCCAAATTGCCTCAGTTGCTTTCCCTCTCTTTCAAATTTGTACTGTTTCAATTTAAAGTAAATTCCAAATGATC
This sequence comes from Mandrillus leucophaeus, assembly GCF_000951045.1. Taxonomy (NCBI): domain Eukaryota; kingdom Metazoa; phylum Chordata; class Mammalia; order Primates; family Cercopithecidae; genus Mandrillus; species Mandrillus leucophaeus. Next base: position 2,136,460 of record NW_012101843.1, read on the forward strand.
TGCAGTCATATGTATTATAACCCAGCAGTTATTGGCCTAGGCAGAAGGAGAAGGTGGAAATGAGAATCTGAACCCGTCTGTACTATTGCAAAATCAGAAGTCAGTATAACACCATGTATGCTGCTACTTAATAATACTGTTTAGTAAGCACAGCCTTCTCCAACAGTCATCCCTCATGCCTTCATTCCCAGTCATCACCAAAATAAAATGTAAGCCTTCCTAGTCAGTGATCATCTTCCAAATTCTCAACTTCATCCTGCCTGGTACATCATTTGCCATCAACAGCACAAAGCCTGCCCTGCTTTACCAAACACTTCCCCTGCTTAGAATTTATTCATCATCATTTCTCTTGTCCTTCAAAAGCTCATCTCCTCTGAAGCCTATGAGATAGAGCTACATAACCTGCTATTTGTGATTACTACAGTTATCTTGTCATCTCCAAACTGCATCCTTTCATCCCTTGGAGATCTTAACGCCTGATTCATTAACTGACTTTCCCTCCACTACTATTCCTGTGATAACTGCCAGTGACTTCAACATCCACAGGCCAGTTCCTTGACCCCTGCATTTCCGACAATCTTTTCTTCAACAGACCTTAGCCACTCCATTCCACAGTCATACCGTTGACCTTATAATTGCCAATAAAATCACCACTTCCAGACTTCAACTGTAAGCCTTCCACCCTGAGAACACCAGCATACCTATCTTTCCTTCCAGCATGCTTTCCCCAACAATACTTTGACACTTGCAGAACCAAATGCATTGATCCTATCACCTTTTCCTTACCTATCGCCCTCCCTACTCCCACTCCCCACTGAGCCTTCCATTTCTCTCTTACCCACAATACAGTAATCATTCCTTTGTATCTATAGACTCTCAACTCCTTTGCTCTTCCCTCCCTCCATGGTAATTACCTGGCAAAACCTCTACTCTAAATAAAACCCACTTTTTTTTTTACCTACCTGATGCCTACACCCAAGCAGTTGAATATAGTTGAAAATAAAGCACATCGATGATGACACAAGTTATTTTAAACTCAGGACACAGATTTCAAACGCATCCTCAGCCCTGACTGTTAATTCTTCTGTTTCCCACTCTCAAAATGACTATTTCAAACATCTTCCTTTCTTTGTGAACCTCCAACACCTGTGAGAACAACTTCACCTCTTATTTCACTAAGAAAAATGAAACAATAAGAGAATTACCTCATCTTCCCACTTTTCAATTTGCCATTCAGTCTTCAGATCTCTACTCCCATTTATAGCAAAATTCCTTGAAAGAGTTGTCTATACTCACTCTCTCAAATTTTCTGCTCCCATTTCCTCCCAAACCAACTCCAACTAAGTTTTCACCCAAATCAGTAGAGCAAAGCTGCTTTTGAAAAGGTTACTGATGGGCCGGGCGTGGTGGCTCACGCCTGTAATCCTAGCACTTGCGAGGCCAAGGCGGGTGGATCATGAGGTCAAGAGATCTAGAGCACCCTGGCTAACATGGTGAAACCCCATCTCTCCTAAAAATACAAAAAAATTAGCCAGGTGTGGTGGCCGGCGCCTGTAGTCCCAGCTACTCGGGAGGCTAAGGCAGCAGAACAGCGTGAACCCAAGAGGCGGAGCTTGCAGCGAGCCGAGATTGCGCCACTGCACTCCAGCATGGGCGACTGAGCAAGACTCTGTCTCAAAAAAAAAAAAAAAAAAGAAAAGAAAAAGTTATTGATGGCCTCCACACCATCCAACCTAACTTAATTCTAGACTCTCATCTTACTCAACTTCTCCAAATGACTTAAAGCAACTGACAACTTCTTCCTATTTAAAACATTTTCTTCAGGTGGCTTCAGAACTAAACACCTCCTGTACTTCCCTCCTTCATTAGTGGTCCTCCCAGTCCTCTTTGCTGCTCTCTCCTCATCTTCCCAACCTCTAAATGCTGGTGTGCCTTTGAGGTCAATATCACGTCTATTCTTTATTTCATTCACTCCCTATTTTATCTCATTCAGTCTCACTGCTTTAACTACCATCGGATCTGAATTACATCTCTAACCTCAACCTTGAACTTTGGGATCATATTTCCAACTAAGACATTCTCTTGGATACCAATAATCATCTAAAACTTAGGATATGCAACACTGAAATCTAAAGTTTTCTCACCCAAACCTGTTCTTCTCATAATCTGTCCACTATAACTGACTTTTCCATTCATCAGATGATCTGACGAAAATATCTTAACGTTCTATCAATCTTCACACCTCACCCCTTACAGGGAATTCATCAGCAAATCCCTCACAATATATATCTTCCAAATATCTACAGAGGCTACCACTTCTCATCACCTCTATTGCTACCAGTCTAATCCAAACAATTATTGTCTATTGCCTGGGCTGTTACAATAGCCTCCAAACTCTCTGTCAAAATGCCCTGGGGCTAAACATTTTCCCTTTTACAACAACCAGAAAAATCTTTCTAAAATAAAATTTTAATTATATAATTATTCTGCTCCAAACCCCCTATGGGTTTCCCATCACCCATCATCGTATTTATTTTCATTAATAAGAAATGAAGTCAGATCCACAGTCTACAAGGCCCTACGTGATGTGGCCCAAGTTCCTTTTCTAGCCTCATTTCCTGCCACTCTTACCCTCACTCATTTCATTCAGTTATATGCACTGTTCCTCCAAACAAGCCAGCCAATCATCCTAGGAGGTTTTGCACTTTCTTCCCTCTAATCCTGCTATGGTCTTCCTTCAGATAACCACACGGCTCCCTCACTTCACCCAAAGGAAATGAAGGGGTGTGGTTCGTTTGGCTTGTAAATTTTCCCAAGCAACTCTAACAGTGCCTGACACATAAGCACCCAACAAATAAGTGTTATATGAATCAATAAACGTTCCCTTTCCAAACTAACCTTCTAGAAGAACAGTTGTTTACATATGCCTTAGTTATTTCTAAAACAACTAAAACAAGCTTCCAAGAAAATGTTGTTTTCAAGCCAGACGCAGTGGCCTGAAACCCAAGGTATCCAGGAGGCTGAGGCAGGAGGATCGCTTGAGGCCATGAGTCTGAGCCAGGCTGGGCAACATAATGAGAACCTGTCTCTGTTTCCACATTCCTCAGATCTAACTTACTCCTCTATTCACGTTAATATGATTTCCTCCTACCTCATTCTCTTGCTATGGTTATAGGACCTTCATGTTACCAAAGACTGTGGACTCTTCTCTGTTTGAATAGCATATGCTCCAAATGACCACTCCTCAAAACACTCCTTTGCTACCCAGTACAGCAAAGCTATTGTTTAAAAGATTACAAATGATCGGCGCATTGCCAAATCTAATGATGAATTCTAAGTCCTCAGTTTCTCAAACTTTCAGCAGAATTTAAAACAGTTGATAGCATCCTCCTACTTAAAACATGTTCTTCACTTGGCTTTCTGCACACCACACCTCCTAATTTCCTCGATGTCTATGGCAACTCCTTTGGTGTCCCCTCCTCCACACAAATGTTCAACACTAAGAGTTCCTCAGGATTCTCAGTCCAAACTCTCTTAACTCAAACTGTCCTCTGCGCTACAGCCAACACAACTAATTCTTGCACCATCTCCACTTTGCTATCTTACAGGTCTCTCTCCCTTAACATACCTAAAATCAACTGTGTGACAATGCATCCCAAAATCTTGCTCTTCCTCAATGCTTTTCATTCCCGTTGCTTATGCCAACAACACAGGAATGATCCTTGACATGTGTCTTTCATCATTACCTCAAATTCCGTTGGTTTATTAAACGTATTTTGAGGCGGGGCATAGTGGCTCAATGCTTGCTCTATTAAATGTGTTTTGAGGTCAGGTGTGGTAGCTCATGCCTATAATTCCAGCACTTTGGGAGGCTGAGGTGGGCGGAGGACTTGAGACCAGGAGTTCAAGACCAGCCTGGCCAACATGGTGAAACCCCATCTCCACTAAACATATAAAAATTAGCTGGGTGTGGTAGCAGGTGCCTGTAATCCCAGTTACTCAGGAGGCTGAGGCAGGAGAATCGCTTGAACCCAGGAGGTAGAAGATGCGGTAAGCCGAGATCACATCCAGCCTGGGTGACAGAGCAAGACTCAAGAAAAGAAAAAAAAAAAAAAATGAATTTTGAATCTGTCAACTTTTCTCCATTCTCAACACAATTAACCGATTCAAGTTGCCATTACCTCTCACTTGGATTACTGTCACAGCCTCCCAAAAGATATTCCTACTGTGACTCCTGCCTTCCTCCTACCATTCGTTTTTTATTCTAGAGCCCAAGTTCTTCTTTTTTTAAATGCAATTCATTGCTGTGTTTAAAACCCTCAGTCACTTCGATTGCTCTTGGGAGGAGATATAAACTTCTTACCATGGCCCATCTGCTTTCCTTTTTCTGCTTCGCCTTTATCTGCCCAGTCCTATTCAATGTTCTACTGAACTACTTTCAATTACCTATAGACACCATAATTTCTCTTACCTCTGAAACTTGGCACCTGTAATTTCCTGTACCCATTCTTTCCTATACTCTTCAGCTAGCTAACTTTTTTTTTTTTTGAGACAGAGTCTCACTCTTGTCATGCAGGCTGGAGTGCAATGGTGCAATCTCGGCTCACTACAACCTCCGCCTCCCAGATTAAAGCAATTCTCCTGCCTCAATCTCCCAAGTAGCTGGGATTACAGGCGCCCATTACCACATCCAGCTAGTTTTTTGTATTTTTAGTAGAGATGGTGTTTGACCATTTTGGCCAGGCTGGTCTCGAACTCCTGACCTCAGGTGATCTACCCACCTTGGCCTCCCGAAGTGCTAGGATTACAGGCATGAGCCACTGCGCCCGGCCTTAGCTAACTCTTGCTCAGGTTTCAGGTCTGGCTTTTACCTGCACTTTCTCCAGGAAATATTCTATAATATTTCCCCCAATATGTGTCAGATGCCTCTTGGTGTGCTAACTACTGTACCTTGTTTTCCCATGACGTAAGACTCATCTCCCTGCAATTGCTTTTTTCACTCATCTATATCCCCAATAAAACTGTAGGCCCCTCAGGAAACACACTATGCCTGGCTTGTTCACTAATGTATTCCCATATTGTAAAATGCTCAGCAATATTTAATAAATGAGTAAATGTATCTTTAACTACTATATCATTTGGTGTTTATTAGCTACCATCTTGGGAATAAGTCAATGGGGAAACAATGGGGAAACAATGTGTAAACATTCTTTTATGTTCTAATCTTTTTATCCTTTAACAAGAAGAAAAAAACAGTCTAATAATAAAAAGCGAAAGAGAAAAGTGATCATTTGAAAATATCATCCATATGTACATGAAGAAAATTAGAGAACAGTGATGCTGATACTTCTGGCTGAATAACAGAAAGGAAGGGAGGGAGGAAGGAAGGCAAAAAGATGGTATTCTTGGTTATTAGGTTGGTGCAAAAGTAACTGTGGTTTTTGCCATTAAAAATTATCAAAACCATAATTGTTTTTGCACCAAACTAATACAATTCACTGGAATCTGAGTCAAGATGTCACAATATACTCACATATATAATGCAATAAAGGGGGAAAAAAGTGAAGGTCAAATAATGTAGTATTACAATGTAGCATTACAATGACAGGTACACAGATACCAGGACTTCCAGTATTGTGTTATTAATATGTATTACTTTAGTGAAAAATATAGTAAACATTCCTTGGAAGCATTTTAATCAAAATTGCACATGTAACAAAATTGTACATGTAACCTACATGCAATTCCACACAAAAATTCATAAATCTCCTCTGTTGAATTTTAGTTTCATTATGAGTTAAATAAGTTCTTACATACTGTTTCCCTAATCAGCTTAAAAAACCTATCACCTGCCTGAGTTAATTAACATACAGTCATTCCTCTGTATCCTCGAGGGATTGGTTCCAGGAACCTCCCCATCACTGATATCAAATCCATAGATGATCAAGTCTCTTACATAAAATGCTGCAGTATTTGCATATAACCTATACACATTATCCTGTATACTTTAAATCATCTCCAGATTTCTTATAATACCTTATACAATGCCTACACATCATTTCATTCATATGGATTCAGTGTGGTACTCCACGCAGTAAATTCAACTTTTCCTTTTTTAAACTGTGAATTTTTTTTTTTTTTTTTGGCTGGAATGTTCTCAATCTGCGATTGGCTGAACCCACAGATGCAGAACCCAGGGATATGGAGGCTGACTCTAAGTTACAGCCACAAGACCTCTGACTACAGAGAACCAGCAGGCATTCATCAGAAGTGGCTCTCCAGGGAGGGGAAGTAAGAATAAAGACTCTTCTACCTTAACATACAAAGGAGGACCTGCCACCCACAGAGGCTCTGAATCCCTTCTCAATGACAATTATAAAGAATATCATATCATTTTATATGAGGCAGTCATGCCATATTTTTAAGAGTATTTAGCAAAATGGTCTAATTTAATTAACATCTTAACAAACACAATCATTTAAAATCGCCAAAAGGAAACTACAAGAATAGTGATAACTTTATTATCAATACAGATGTTTTGAATAGTTTGTCCCTTTAGGTGTTCACAATTGTTCTATAAAACAGACATTATGCTAGTATCCACATTCCACCCTTGGAGAAACAGGTACATCCCAGGTCACATGGCTGGGATTCACATTGGTCTGTGCAACAAAAAGCCTGGGCTCACCCACTCCGCTACGTGGCTCCTTCTGCACTCACTGGCCTATCAAGACCTCTAAAAACAGCACTGAGTTTGGATGACATGTCCATTATTTTTAGAGAAAAATCACAGAAAAAAATTAGAAATGTAAACCAGTATGTTAGAAAGCACTGTAAAATGCTCAACAATATTTAATAAATGAATAAATATATCTTTACCTACTTTCTCATTTAGTGTTTATTAGCTACCATCTCGGGGATAAGCCATCTCATATGTTTTAAAGTATTATATAGAAAGCATTTCAAATACTTATAGCAAGGACGTATCATCTCCAGACTGGGAGAAAGCTGGCTGTGTCACTGCTATTATGAAAGCCACAAAGCCCCAACTCTAGAAGCCAAATACATAGCAATGCTACAAAGTAAAAGAAGTAAGGGCTGCTTTGCCACAAGTAACAAAGATGAAACACTAATCTTGGGCCCTGATGGATCCCACCCGAATGTCAGGAATACTCAGACATTCAAGAAGTTATAGCACTAAATGCTTTGCAAATATGTGAATATTGTCTTTTTGGAGATAACCCTCACAAAAGAGTGAATTCACATTTTATTTATGGTTCTTAACATACCTTTATTTATAGCAAACTTTTGCACAGCATCATCCAAAATTTCTAAATTTCGGTAAATAATAAAACCAGCCTATAAAAAAACAGAAAAATTTAAAAAGTGTCCTAAAGATCACTGAAATAAAACAGTAAGTCCCATCTTCAGAAAAATCGAAGAAAATTATTCGCAAAGCACCCAAACATGGAATTCAACCTATTATGTGACACAAATATCAATATGTCCTCATTTAATAATCATACCAATTGTGAAAATTGAGAAAGTAAGCTGCCTAAGCCTTAAAAGTTTGTTTTCACTTTTTCACACTCAATTATTACACACAATATCCAAATAAAATAACCTATAACGGAATGTAACAAAATGCAATCTAGTGAGAGAAATCCTATTTAAATCAGCTGAGAATGTTAGTCAGTATATGAAGAGTCCTCCTTCTAAGTCCTGTTAACAAGAACAATCAAGTCACATTGATTCTTCATGAATAAAAATGCTACAGAACTTGTGCTAGCTCTCAGCAAGTTTGGGGATATCTTTTAAAGGAAAATTATCATCCAATTTTCCTAACAAAAGTGAATTGTTGCTGGTTACAATTCAAAGGAGTTTCCATTCCTTTGATAGATGCAAAGGAGAAACAATAAAATATTCATCTACAAATGATAGCATAAATTAGGAGAAAACAAATTCACTGTGGAATAAAATATGTTTCTTAAAAAACACACAATAGTGCTAGATATAAAGAAAAGCCCAGATTTCACTACATACAAACATGTAAATATAAAAATATATCTAATGGCAGCAACAAGCTAAATTTGGAGGCAATTTTTCTAAAATTTCACCACATTTTATGTATAAATATAGGAAATAAGGCCAGTTTGAAAATAGAAACTGTACTATAATTATTTTCATTCTGAATTGTTTATATATCAAATCCATCATCAGTACTATTTGTGCTTGCTCAGCCTGGGTTTCTTAGCCTTTCATGTTTTCAGCAAGTTCACATTTTTTTTTACATACAAATTAGACATTAATTTGGCTTCATGACAATGAAAATAACTAGCATTGAACAATCTGTTGATTGGTACTTGCTAACTAGTATCGAGAATGAACAGTTTCACTAAATGTCTTCCTAAGCATTTTTCAATGCCAAATTGATATAAAATATTTTGGTAGAGTTTCTGCCACTACTACAATAAAATTTTTCTAAAGTCATTTATAATAATGTTTTTAAAACACATCACAATTTCTAAAGATCTTTAAGCACGTACATAAGCATCAGTGGCTGCGTACAGTTTCTGGTCCTCAGTGAGAGGAAATTTACTCCAATTGCTACAGCGGATAGACTTGTCTTTCAGAAGCTGTTTACCTAAGAGGTGTTTAACCAGACCGCTGAGGCTCCAGGTCTCTGTACATTTCAACTAGAAATGATGAAAAAGCAACACAGTAAAAATCAGTTCCTGTTTTCAGGTATTAACAAATGACATCAAATGAACATACCACAGATAAAATTAGGAAATGTTATACCAAAATACAATCCACAGACAGCCTTCAACCAATTCCCTGTCACTAAAAGCCTCATATGCAGTCCACATTGTAAGAATTTAATTCTAGAATTTCCCTAATGTAGGTATTAAAATTCTTGGACTTTAAAAGTACTGTTCATGAAAAAAAGCTGGTTAGTAGTCTTTCTACCTCCCAGCCAAATGAATAGTTGGCTAAATATGAGAATTTAATTTAATGACTTCATTAATAAAGTATGTGAAATATAGGTGATGGAACTGAGAGCCAAACTTCCACTAAGAGCACTGTATCACAAGAGCTCCATTATGCTCTCCCTTAAATAAAAAAAAAATTTTTTTTGAGTTACTGGTATAAATGTATTAAAAATATACACCTAAAACACAATTTTACATTTGCAAATATATGAATGTGAAAGAGTACCAAGAACTGGGAGGAAGGGAAGGAGAAGGCTTGCTTAAATAAACTGTATGTAATCCCAGCACTTTGGGAGGCCGAAGCAGGTGGATCACACGGTCAGGAGATCAAGACCATCCTGGCTAACACGGTGAAACCCCGCCTCTACTAAAAAAAATACAAAAAATTAGCTGGGTGTGGTGGCATGCCTGTAGTCCCAGCTACTTGTGGGGCTGAGGCAGGAGAATCACTTGAACCCAGGAGGCAAAGTTTTCAGTGAGCCAAGATTGCACCACTGCACTCCAGCCCAGGCAACAGAGCAAGACTGTGTCAGAAAAAGAAAAAGAAAGAAAGAAAGAAAGGAAAGAAAGGAAAGAAAGGAAAGAAAGGAAGAAAGAAAGAAAGAAACCGTATGCCGGCCAGGTGCGGTGGCTTATGCCTGTAATCTCAGCACTTTGGGAGGCCAAGGCAGGCAGATGACCTGAGGTCAGGAGTTCGACATCAGCCTGACCAACATGGAGAAACCCCATCTCTACTAAAAATACAAAATTAGCCAGGCTTGGTGGCACATGCCTGTTACCCCAGCTACTCAGGAGGCTGAGGCAGGAGAATCACTTAAACCCGGGAGGTGGAGGTTGCAGTGAGCCGAGATCGTACCATTGCACTCCAGCCTGGGCAACAAGAGCGAAACTCCATCTCAGGGGAAAAAAAAAAAAAAAGAAACTGTATGCCAAGACAGTGGATTAGAACTAAAGGTTTTCCATTGTGGAAGGCTATGTAGCAATTCCTCAAAGACCTAAAGAAAGAAATACTATTTACCCCAGCAATCCCACTACTGGGTATATACCAAAAGGAATATAAATCATTCTGTTATAAAGACACATGCACGCATATGTTCACTGCAGCACTATTTACAATAGCAAAGACATGGAATCAGCCTAGATGCCCATCAATGATAGACTGCATTAAAAAAAAAAAAAATGTGGTACATATATATCATGGAATAGTATGCAGCCATTAAAAAAAAAAAAAAAACAAGATCATGTTCTTTGCAAGGACAGGGATGGCATTGGAGGCCATTATCCTTAGCAAACTCATGCGGGAACGGAAAAGCAAATACCGTATGTTCTCACTTGTAAGTGAGATCTAAATGATAAGAACACATGGACACATAGAGGGGAACAACACACACTGTGGGAGGTGGAGAGTGGGAGAAGGGAGGAAGAGAATCAGGAAGAATAACTAATGGGTACTAGGCTTAATACCTGGGTGATAACCTGTACAATAAACCCCCATGACACAAGTTTACCTATGTAACAAACATGCACATGTACCCCTGATCGTGAAACAAAAATTAAAAAAAAAAAAACTAAACTAAAGGTTTTCATTATAGAACATTCACTTGGAACTTTTTTATTGCTACAAAAACATTATATAACTTAAACTATTTTTTCAAAAACTCTAACATTCAGATAGAAAGTACATTCTGTGCAACACAAAATTATCTTCATTATGAAAATTATATATATATTGATTTTACCTTTTTATTGGCAACATCTGTCAACTCCACAAAATTCTTCAATTTGATATCAAAGTCACGTAGAAGTTTCCACTGATCTCCTTCAATTCCTACACCTGCCTTTTTAATTGCTTTATTTTCAAGCAACATTTTTAATCCCTGGGGGAAAACTGTAACATTTTCTTGTTATTTCCGTAAGTTCTGTCAAGTATGATGGATTTATGTCCTACTTCTTATACATACCAGGTTTATGTTTAAATTTGTATTTAACAGTAATCTTAAATTCAGAAACACATTCACCTTGAGTATGTCTTAACTAAAGCAAATGGTTAAGACATAAAGCTGATTGATAAATGACAAGAAAAAATACTCAGTTTCAATGCCACTCCTGCTAGCAATAGCAGTATATATCCTGGTCAGTTAGCCCCTTAAAATTTCAGTTTTCTCTTCTCTAAAACAGAAAAAATGTCAATGCCTCACAGGCATGTTGTGAAAATTAAATAAAACAAGGAATGCGAGTGAATCAGGTAGAACATAAATACTTAAATAAATTTAAGATAATGAGAGAATGGCCAGCTAATAAAAGAACTTAATTTTATAGGGATAAAGTTGACATATTACAATTATCAGCCATAAAAAAATGAAATGAAGAGACACCAACCTGACATGGAAGAAATGTGGAACAAGTAACATTTGCTCTCAGAAACACACAACTGAATTAGCGCAACTTTGCCAAGTTTCCCTTTATTGTATAATGGTGGCCACTCCATGTCAAATCCCACGACATCCCCATCTGATAGACTCATGCTAAGGGGGGAAAAATCGTGTAAATTAATTATGTTAAAAATTTAAACTTCTGTATAATTAAAGACATAATTCAAAAATTAAAAGGCAATCACAGACAAGTTATCTGCAGCACATACAACTGATAAGGGACAGCCAGAAAATATGTAAAATTGCTTGAAAAACAAGAAAAGACAAATTATTCAGCAGAAAAATGGAGAAAAATATGAACAGGTAATTCCCAAAAGAAAATCCAAATGACCTATAAATCCAAAAGATATGGCCAGGTACGGTGGTTTGCCCCTGTAATCCCAGCACTTTGGGAGGTCAAGGCAGGAGGACTGCTTGAGACTAGGAGTTTAAGACCAACCTGTGCAACACAGCATGTCTCTACCAAAAAAAACAAAAAAATTAAAAATTAACTGGGCGTGGTGGCACACACCTGTAGTCCCAGCTACTCAGGAAGCTGAGGCAGGAGGATCACTTGAGTCCAGGAGTTCAAGGTTAACGTGAGCTATGATCACATCACTGCATTCAGCCTGGGTAAAAGTGCAAGACCCTGTCTCCAAGAAAAACAAAAATAAAAAATAAATTTTAAAAATCCAAAAAAAAATGTGAAGACACTGCTTCTCACTAGAAGTCAAAGAAATGCAAATTAAGTCTACATGATTTCACATCTATCTGACTGGTAAAAATTAAAGTTTCAGAATACCAAGTGTTAAAAGGATATCTATCAGTGGGGAATATATAAATTGGTAAAATCCTTTTGGAAGAAAACTTTGACAATGACAATATCTAGTTGAAGGTGCATAAACACTATGGCCCGGCAAGTTTTGTCACAAATAAATGAAACCCTCAGATGTGTACAAACAGACATATTTAAGAATGTGCATTGCAACACTGTTCCTACTGGCAAAACTTAGAAACAAACTAAATTTCCATTAACAACAGAATGGACTGAACCAGCTGTTGCATAAGGAAACATTGTAAGATGTAACAGTTAAAATGTAACTATGCAGATCAACAAGAAAAATTCTCAAAAACATAGTGTTGAGTAAAAAAGACAAGTTACAGAGTACACATAGTTTGCTAGCATTTTTTAAAGTTTTTAAATGGGCAAAATAACATTATATAATATTTTCAGATATAAAATTATTAAGTACTATTATAAAAACCATGTGAGCAGCCAGTGGCTCACGCCTGTAATCCCAGTGCTTTGAGAGACCAAGGCAGGAGGATCACTTGAAGCCAGGAGTTCAAAACTAGCCTAGGCAACATAGTGAGACCCTGTCTTTAAAAAATATAAATAAATAAATTAGCCAGGCATGGCAGCACATACCGGTAGTTCTAGCTACTTGGGAGGCTGAGGTGAAAGGATCACATGAGCCCATAAGGTTGAGGCTGCATTGAGTATGATCTCACCACCGCACTCCAGCCTGGATAACAGAGCAAGACCCTGTTTTTATTAAAAAGGAAAAAAAAAATGCACAAAACTCATAGAAGTTATCACAGAGGGGCACAGGGGGAGAATCAGAAAGAACAAACATGGGGCTTCAGCTGTATTTTAATGTTTCATTTCTTGATAAAGAACTGAAGAAAACAGGCCAGGCGCAGTGGCTGACACCTGTAATCCCAACGCTTTGGGGGGCCAAGGCAGGCAGATTGCTTGAGTCCAGGAATTCAAGAGCAACCTGGGCAACATGGCAAAAACCCCATTTCTATAAAAAAAATACATATAAAAATTATTCGGGCGTGGTGGTGCATGCCTGTAGTCCCAGCTACTCAGGAGGCTGAGGTGGGAGGATTACTTGAGCCCAAGAGGCGGAGGTTGCAGTGAACCAAGATCACACCACTGTCACTCCAGCACGAGCAACAGAGTAAGACCCTATTAAAAAAAAAAAAAAAATTGAAGAAAATTAAGATTTGATAAACAAAGTGGGAGGAATATGCATACTTATTATATTGCTATCTATTGTTGTTGATACTTGCTTATTTAACAGTTGTTAAAAATTGAAAATACATTTAAAAAATAAAAGAAACTCAACTTCTGCTTCAGGCCAACATTATAACAAGGGAGGCCAGACTCACCCTCCCACCACAAACAAATCTAAACTTGGACAAAACATATAAAACAACTGTTTCGGATACTAGACAACAGGCAGTACAGGACTATGATCTCCAAGGGAAAGGAAATGAAGGGTGAACCTTACAGTTGCCCCACGTTCTTCCTGGGACCCATTGCAGACAACAGAACAGGGAGAAGAATCACAAGGAGAGCACTGAGTTGGGGAGACAGAGTTCAGAGCCCTGGAAGCTGAAGGACCTGGAACTGCTGGGGTAGAGTTCTGGAGAGGAGGAAGCTAGGCAGGAAAAGAGCTCCGGAAATCTTCCTAAGGGACTCCTTTGGTCTTTGCAGAATACGAAGACAAGCATGCATAGACCATTACTCTATGGGTCCGGGCAAATAACCATAAGCTGAATGATTCTCAGGACGGACTTACACAAAGGTAAGAGGCATTAAAGCTCTGAAAAGTCAGAGAACAGATGGCTGATCACCAGAGGCAATCAACAAAGACTCCAGAAGGGTCACATCTTTTTAGAAGGCTAAATTACCCTTAGACTAAAGGCAAATGTGGACCTTCCCTGATCAAGCTTGAAAACAAGCTTCAAAACATAAAGTTGATCTTCAAGTAACTTAGATGTCTGACAAAGTTCCCTTCTTTAAAGAAAAACAATAAAATCTAACATTCTGCAAAGTAAAATCACAATGCCTAATCTAAAAAAAAAAAAAATTAACAGCTGTAAGAATAAACAGGAAAATATGACCCAAAACCAGGAGAAAAATCATCCAACAGAAAGAAAAAAAATCCTAGAATAATGGAATTAACAGACAAGTACATTAAAACAGCTATTAAAAATATGCTAAATATATTCAAGAATTTCAAAAGAAACATGAATAATGAGAGCTAAAATGGAAAAAAAAAAAAAAAAAAAAGAACCAAATGGAACTCCTAGAGATAAACAAAATAATGTAGTATCTAAAAAAGAAATTCACAGGATGGTATAAACAGACCAGACACTATAGAAGAAAAAAATATAAGTGAACTTGAAGACATAGGAAACAAAACTATTAAAGCTATTCAAAAGGAAGCACAGAAAGAAGAAAAGGAAGAAAGAAAAAAAGACTAAAAGGAAATAGCCTCAGTGGCCTGCAACACAGTATCAAGCAATCAAACTTGTGTGTACTAAGAGTCCCAGAAAGTGAAAAGAATAACAGGATAGGAGGAAAAAAGATCTGAAGACATTTTTCAAATTTGACTAAAGGTTTAAGTCCACGGATCAAAAAAATTCAATGAACTCCAAGCCAAATAAACACCAACCACATTACACAAGGGCACATCATAATCAAATTGTTGGAAATCTGTGGTAGCAAAAATTTAAGGTATCTAGAGGAAAGGAAAGCAAACACAAAAACTCTGCCTGCCTTTTATAAAATACATAGAAGTCATCAAAACTACAATTCTTCAAGTCACTTTTGCTAATTGCCTTCAGAAATGACATACTGTAGCAAGGCTGA
The DNA here is from genome assembly GCF_000951045.1 of Mandrillus leucophaeus. Taxonomy (NCBI): domain Eukaryota; kingdom Metazoa; phylum Chordata; class Mammalia; order Primates; family Cercopithecidae; genus Mandrillus; species Mandrillus leucophaeus. The sequence goes on from NW_012101843.1 coordinate 2,151,531, forward strand.
AGGTAAAATGGTAGAGTTAATACGTAATCATAAACAACAGATTTTACCTCCTCTGTGAAACTAATTCAGTATAATGAATCCCAAAGTGGCCAGATAACTATAGTAGAAGTAAAAACACTTGAATGTCATTTCTAGCTTGTATCTACACCAGTAGACCATTAATAAATAGGTTAACTTACCTCTGCCTTTTGTTTGTTTGTTTGTCTGTCTGAGACAGGGTCTTGCCCTGTTGCCCAGGCTGGAGAGCAGTGGTGTGATCAAGGCTCACTGCAGCCTCAACCTCTTGGGCCCAAAACCTAGGCCTCCTGAGTAGCTAGGACCACAGACACCTGGATAATTTTTAAATTTTTTTTTATAGAGATGGGGTCTTACTATGGCTGGTCTCAAACTCCTGGGCTCAAGCGATCCTCCTGCCTTGGCCTCCCAAAGTGTAGGGATTATAGGCATTAGCCACTGTGCCCAGCACCTCTGCTTTTTTTAACCCAATATGTAACAAATTTTTTCCTTTTTTTAAAGAAAAAAAAAGACAGGTATAACAACTTCAAAAAAGATCTGAATGAATTCCTTATTACTTCTGTTTTATGCTTTGAGAGCCTTGGATTGCATTATTGCAGTCCTAATTTTACAAGGCAACCTTTAAAAATACTAACAGACATTTCTGTTTTTTGTTTGTTTGCAGGTTTGTTTTTTGTTTTTTTTTTTTTTGAGACAGAGTCTTGCTCTGTCGCCCAGGCTGGAGTGCAGTGGCACAATCTTGGCTCACTGCAACCTCCGCCTCCCGGATTCAAGCAATTCTCCTGCTTCAGCCTCCTGAGCAGCTGAGACTACAGGCGCCCACCACCACACCTGGGTAATTTTTTGTATTTTTAGTAGAGACGGGGTTTCACCATGTTAGCCGGGATGGTCTCGATCTCTTGACCTCGTGATCCACCCGCCTCGGCCTCCCAAAGTGCTGGGATTACAGGCCTGAGCCACCGTATCTGGCCTCTAATGTTTTGTGAGAACATTTTTTAAGGATCATTTGTTAGAATTGTTGCTAATTAAACACAACAGAGCCAATCACAGCCATTATTCAATATTACTATGTTGATATTTTTAATGAAATATAAAGGTGCATTTAAAGGTTAAATAATTTTTGCATTTTTTCCCTAAATTGGTAAAATAAACACAATATGTTCAGTAGCTCTATATATAACATCTTAAGTACTAAAAGTTAAAAAAACTGTCGTGCTCACTTCAGCAGCACATATACTAAAAAAGTTAAAAAAACTGTCTAAAGTAATAGAAAAGCATATGCATGAACAAACTGACAGATTACAAATTAATTCAGTGACTATTTTTTATTTGAAACGTAAAACTTGGTGATAGTCTATACATAGAAATAATTATCTATTGAACACACCTCAACTATAAAACTCAGTATATTCACAAATATTACAATATTACCATAATAGTACCTTCTAAGGGTCCAAATTCAAATGAAATCAGGAAATTCAAATCACTTACCAAATATCTTCTGACAGGAAAGAGCAATCACTAGCGTCATAACTATACACAATGGATCCAGTGAATTCTAAGAAGGGGAGGTCGTCTTCAAAAACACTCTTCCGAACACATGCCTTGAGTTTAGTAAATTCCAAAACAGGCACAAAGTTCACATCAAATAACAAATGTTCACTGAAATAATATTATAGTTCTAAGTTTTATCAATTAATGTTTTATAAACTAATGAAGTCATAAAGAAAACTAAACAAAGAAAAAGCCATCCCATTGTAAAATTATTTCTCCTAACAAGTTTATCTTTAAACCTCTAATCCCATTTTCATAAAAGCATTTATTTTCCTGAGTTTTTTTTTCTGGTAATTATATTCATATTGTAGCTGTAAGAATAATGTTGCCTTAAAATGCTTAAGGCTGGCTGGCAAACAAAAAATTCAACAAAGGTAATGTTGTCTAAATTATCTGAACTAGAACAAACTGGTAAAGTCAACCATGCAAACTGAATATAAAAAGAGAAAATATACAGTAAGAATTCTCATTTTGGAAACCCAATTAAAGTTTATTCCAGTTTACCCTTTCAACAACTAGGTCCTGGTGCATTTAGACAACAGTAACTCTGACCTAAACAATGACTTGAAGTTTACAAGTAACAACTGACTCTTTGCACAGTCAAATATAAATTAAATTTCCCACCTGAAAGAATAGTCAATAAACAACATACCTTTCTTTCTTCTACAGCACATCTTTTATTCTGCACATTCATCCATTCAGGACATTTCCGCTGCCGTGAAGTTGTTTCCGATTTTTTTTCATTCATCTTTGAAATGTCCTATTTGCAGAGTCCAAAAAACCAATGTCTTCATGGGTAAATACAAAACAATATCTGAAAAAAACTGAGAGGTAGTACTGTCGATATGAATGAAAACCAAACATACATATTTAAAGTAAGTTATGACACCTAGGTCCAAGCATAAGTTATAAGAGCTAGAATTACAAAAGAAAACAGATACAATATGCTGCATCTAATAATTATACATTTAGTATTTCTTCCTCTTAAAACAAATCAGCCATTTTAATTGACTTGTATAATTCTGACAGTTTCAAAATTCTATTATTCTATGACTTCGATTCTTAAGAATAACCTCACCTCACTATGAATGAAAATCCTTGGGTATATGAATTATTATGAATTCCTGACATTTTAAATTTTCTACATGATTATTCTGTCTTAAGATCTAAGTAAATTCAGCAAAACTATTAGATTTATTCACAAGTCTACTTAAAGATTTAATTTTGAAGACAGATAATAGCTCTTCTACATTAAGGATTTTTATTTTGCTCCTCACCTAGTAAGTGAACAAATTTCCCTAAGAATGAGTTTTTTAGTGGATTTTTTAAAAATCTGTTAATATCTTTGAGGGCACCCCTCAATGTAAACCAAAATTCAAGTATAATTAAAGAAAATACAGTGAATAAGAATCTCCCAAAGGTGGTGTGTGCATTAAAAAATGCTAATAATAACATATTTGTTTTGTTAATAGTAAAATGGATCCGTACCCTGATATGACTCATACTAAATTGAAATAGCCTTAGCTCAAGGCTTAGTTCTTAGTAAATTCCTCAAACTTCAACCTTAGTTCCTATTACTTTAGCTTTCTAATAAGGAGGTAGCAGTTTTTTTGTTTTTTGGTTTTTGTGTTTGAGATGGAGTCTTACTGTGTTGCCCAGGCTGGAGTGCAGCGGCATGCTCTCGGCTCTCTGCAAGCTCTGCCTCCTGGGTTCACACCATTCTCCTGCCTCAGCCTCCTGAGTAGCTGGGACTACAGGCGCCCACCACCACACCCAGCTAATTTTTTGTATTTTTTAGTAGAGAGGGAGTTTCACCGTGTTAGCCAGGATGGTCTCGATCTCCTGACCTCATGATCTGCCCACCTCAGCCTCCCAAAGTGCTAGGATTACAAGCGTGAGCCACCACGCCCAGCCAAGGAGGTAGCAGTTTTTAATGTAACACTGAAGAGTCTCATGATGAAACAGGATGTTAATGTTAACTATACTAACTATTTATGATTTGAGAATAGTCTGTTGTATTTGATATTTAACAATATAAATTCTGACAAAATTAAACAATACGCAGCAACTATTCCAAGCATGAATCAGAAACTGAAAATACCGATAATTTATGGACCAAAAATTTTTAAAGATGACTTTATCAAACAAATTTTCCATTTAGAGAACAAACTCCATCGCTATTGTGCATTGGGAAGGAAAGGGTTAACAGAGCAGGTTTGTAACTCATTCTTTAACTACTAGGGGAGAGAGAATGAAAGACCTCCACCAAAGTTCCCAGTAAACATCCCAATGACCTCAAACCAGAAGGCAGCTTACTAAGGGTCTTTATTAGTAGAAAAATGCCAAACAGTCCATATCTAGAAAATGTTAGCAAGAAAGAGTTCAACTATCTAGATTGTTTATTGTTAATGAGCCTGGAGATTGTTTACTGTTAATGAGCCTGGAATTATGGATTTATTAATTTATGCTTGAAAATGTGGGGTAGTCAAATAAAGCACATAATTAAAAATAATAATACAGGAGTCCCAATATCAAAACAACTTCCTTTGTGCAATGTTTTTGCATATATTGCTTAAAACTAGCGTGTTAATACAAAACTACAACGTGTCCTAATGCAGAAGAAAGGTACATTTTTGTAATTTATTTCTCACGGTTTGGGACTCAAAAAAAGAATGTTCTATCTGCAATTGGTGCTTGCTTATATTCACTGAATCATGATCAAAGTTTGCCCATGGGTACAACTCAACTCTTGGGGTTGCCACATGCATCATATGTAGTGAAAAAATATGTCAAATACATATGCTTTATGAACTGTAAAGCATTTTATATATGTCACTGGTTATCAATGTGTATATTTTGTCACAAATTCAAAATCCTTGACAGGAGAAGTCAAAAGTTGATCCCAGATTATTTATGTAAAATCAGTTCTTAATCTTAAAATATATATTTATAAAGCTGGAAAACAAGTTTCTGCTATACGTAGAGTAGATCTCATTGGCAAAATGCCAGAAAACTGATGTTTCCACAAATAACACAAACTTTATAAAAACACCTGTAGACTTCTGAAATTTTGTAAGTAATTCATTTACACTGCCAAAACAGAAATAAACTTCAATAACTCTTTCCTTCTATCTATAACACTAAAATCATTTTAATTCAAAATATGTAATTTTTAGATGTAAATACTCTTTTGCACGCAAAATTCTATCTAGATACTTCCAGGCAAAGAACTTGAACGTAAATTTGTTTACAAACCTAACATCTTTGTCAAATTTACTTATATCTTGGGATAGATAAAAAGCACACCGAAAATTAATGTTGTGGAATAACTTGCAATAGGGAAATCCTTTGCCATACATGAGGATTGTAATTCCTGACGAGGTAAAGGTTATTCCTGGTCAAATTCACAGTATAAAATAATTTTTTATTTACATACATACTCGCTATGTCGTTCAGCATGTATGACTTTGACAGGTCTTTTTCTAAAATCACGTGTTTTAGCTTCTGCACAGCAAATCAGTGTGAACAGACAACCTACAGAATGGGAGAAAATTTTTGCAATCTATCCATCTGACAAAGGTCTAATATCCAGAATCTACAAGGAACTCAAACAAATTTACAAGAAAAAAAACAATCCCATTAAAAAGTGGGCAGAGGACGTGAACAGACACTTCTCAAAAAGAGACCTTTATGCAATCATGAAACATTAAAAAAAAACTCAACGTCACTTATCACTAGAGAAATACAAATATTTTTGGCATACAAATCAAAATCACAATGAGATACCCTCTCATGCCAGTCAGAATGGCGTATATTAAAAAGTCAAGAAACAACAGGTGCTGGCAAGGCTGTGGAGAAATAGGAATGCTTTTACACTGTTGGTGGGAATGTAAACTAGTTCAACCATTGTGGAAGACAGTGGAGCAATTCCTCAAAGACCTAGAACCGGAAATACCATTTGACCCTGCAATCCCATTACTGAGTATATACCCAAAGGAATATAAATCATCCTATTATAAAGATACAAGCACATGCATATTCACTGCAGCACTATTCACAATAGCAAAGACATGGAAACAACCCCAATGTCCATCAATGACAGACTAGATAAAGAAAATGTGATACATATGCAATGGAATACTATGCAGCCATAAAAAGGAAGAAGATCATGTCCTTTGCAGGGACATGGATGGAACTGGAACCCATTATCCTCAGCAAACTAACAAAGGAATAGAAAACCAAATACCACATGTTCTTACTTGTAAGTGGGAGCTGAACAATGAGAATATATGGGGAACGACACACACTGGGTCCTGGAGGTGGGACAGCATCAGGAAAAACAGCTAATGTATGTGGGGCTTAATACCTAGGTGATAGATTGATAGGTGCGGCAAACCACCATGGCACACATTTACCTATGTAACAAATCTGCACGTCCTGCACATGTATCCTGGAACTTAAAATAAAATTAATTTTTTTAAAAAACATGTATATTATCATTTCATAATGCTTCATATTGTACCTTCAAAGGATTTTAAACCCCCCTTTAAAATAACGTATTATGATTTGCTTTGGTTTGGACTTTTCCTGAAATCTTATCTATCTACCACTATCTACAATTTTTCAACCTTTATCATTATTTTAAAGGCTGTCCGGAATTTTTGTTGTTGTTGTTTTGTTGCTTAATTTTGGTTTTGGCCAGGCACAGTGGCTCATGCCTGAAATCCTAGTACTTTGGGAGGCTGAAGCAGGAGGACTGATTGAGGGCAGGAGTTCAAGACTAACTTGGTCAACATAGTGAGATCCCATATCATATTTAAAAAAAAATTGTTTTTTATTTTGAATGGCTTAATCGGAATATGTTTGTCTTTCAGTACGGAAATGAAAATTAATCTCATTCACAGGTGGTATAAAAAGTTTTTTTCCCTTTCACCTTACTTTCATTACTTTCTTCAGTTTCCTCTTTTTCTTTTTCCATTTTTTTCTGACTTGATGAAATTATCATGCATTCCCTTTTTCCTCATTATTCATGTTAAAATGCACTGGGTTTATGCTACACTCTACTCCTGACCAAGATTTTTTAACAATGTTTTCTTTGAATTCTACATAGCAACCACTACAAAGAAGCAAATGGCAAAAGAGAAGGCTTTGCTCTCATAGACTGAAAACTCCTTTTTCACCTTAACCAGTATTCCAACAACTTAGTCTCTTCAAATTGTATGTATTTCAAGGGTGCAAAAATTCTTTAAGTCTAATAATTCTCCTTTTCTTTAATTAGGAAATATGTTAATTTATTCAGATGATTTAAGCTTTGAGTAAACTTGAACTTTTTTACATCAAGTATTTCAAAATAATACTAAAGCTTTGTCACAGACGCACACTGACTTTCCTCTACTAGCACTATTAATCTTCTTTAGGATTCAAATAACACCAATTAAACATCACTTATAAAACCATTTTAACTTCACTTTTCCAAAGCTGAATTTTTGCTCTGAATCCATAAACTCTGTCATATACCTTAATGGATTTTCCACATGATCATTGCATTTTTTTATAGAGTGAATTCAAGCACTCAAAATGTCAGTTAAGGATACCACTTTTTGAAGCCAATAACTACACTTCAACAAATCTGCAAAGTAAGAATCACTCACATGGAATAATTTAAATGTTTCCTTTTCGCTTATAAACCTTCCTTTGGACTGTCACATAATCACATAATCAGTAATAAAATAGCTCATCGCATTTCTTCACCTAAAGGTGAAAAGAAGGTACTGTAGGAACTTAGATTTAGTTAGGCTCACCATTTGAATTTTTAATGTAATCATTTAATGTGAAATTCCAAACCACAGGCAAGTTTTAATTTACAACTGCTTCTGCATGAATAAGACAACCTGTTACTTGGAATAAAGTTTTAGATTGAACTTAATGTAAAGCTTTTATATCGTCCTGTCATTACCTGTCCCAAACTTCCACTCTGTTTCCATAGTATCTTGTATGTTTCAAAGTATTCATTTATCTCTTCGAATATTTCATCCCCAGTTGGTTTGGGAACTTCTCTTTGCCAAGCAAATAATGTCTTCCAGTTCTTCAGGGATTCTATACAGTCTTCAAACTGAGAATCATTACAAAAGTTTATGAATTCATATCTGAAACGAATGCCTTTTTGATTAAATAATCTTCTGGATTAGTGTTGTGTCTATGTCATTCCACAAATCTTCAATGTATCTTCTAATAGAATAATTGAAAATGGCAGCTCTTCAATTTCCCTTGCCTCATTGGTCTCAAACATAGTGTTCCAAACAGGCAGGAAAAAAATAGCAGCCTCAGCAACCCAGCAAGGTACCTGGGATTCATTAATTGTGCAACCCTATAACTAGCTTCTTGAGCTCAATCTGATTATCATGTCTATCAACCTCATAATAATAAATTATGGCTAAATAATTAAGTATGGTACATCCATAAAACAGAACACTACACAATCATTAAAAATAATGTTCTTATAAATATTCAAGTGAAAAAAGCAAATTAAAAAATTAAGGAGCAGGAGCTCATGTGTGTAATCCCAGCACTTTGGGAGACCAAGACAGGCAGATGATTTGAAGTCAGGGGTTTGAGATCAGCCTGGGCATATGGCAAAACCCCGTCTCTACTAAAAATACAAAAATTAGGGGGACATGATGGTGCATGCCTGTAATCCCAGTTACTTGGGAGGCTGAGGCACAAGAAGCACTTGAGCCCAGGAGGCAGAGGTTGCATTGAGCTGAAATCTTGCCACTGCACTCCACCCTGGGCAACAGAACAAGACTGTCTCAAAAAGAAAATTAGACTCTAATTGTATAAACTAAATACGCATGTATGTTTGTATGTAAGTCCGGAGCAATGTATACCAAAACATTAGTGGTTATCTCACAATTGCAAATGGTTTTTCATATTCTTCTTTATACTTTTCTATATATTCTAACTTTTCTCTAAGAACATGTGTTCCTTTTAACAATCAGGGGACAAAAGTATGTCAATAAAATGAAAAAGTAATTTTTTAATGAATAATCAAGGCTACATTTTTTCATACTATAGAACAAGGGCCAGCAAATTTTTTCTCTAAAGGGCTATATGGTAAATATTCTAGGCTTTACGGGCCAGATGATCTTTGTCAAAACTACTCAAGTTTGTCACTATAGCACAGAAGTCATAAACAATACTTAAGCATAACAACGTTACAATGAAATTTTACCTAGAGACACTGAAAGCTGGATTTATTTAAATTTCATAAAATATTATTCTTCTTTTGACTTTTCAACCACTGAAAAATGTAGAAACCATTCAGTACATAGTACAAAAACAAGCAGCAAGTCAAACATGACCCACTGGACACCTTACCAACTTCTACTACAGAACACAGATAAAATGCTCTAAAACTGAAAGTTCAAGGCTGGCGTTATTAACAACCCAATGTAGTGATTTTTAATCTCCATAATGCATTCTAAAATATCAATAAGATATGAAACTTCTCGGTGAAGGCTTTTTGATAAATTAGTTGCAAAATGGTCCTCATGACAGCTAAACGAGTGGACCTACTCCATAAGGTTGGTAATATCAGTCAATTAAATGCTAAGAGATTATCTGTCAAAACTGTGAACTCTGTTTTGGAAGAAATTAATCTTAAGTGATTCTATTTGACAGCATTTAGATATTGGGACAAGTTGTCTGCTGAAGTAATTTCTAGTTCATGTCAATAGAAATCACGCCAGTAAGATTTTAGTTAGAACAAATTTAGAAAAATTAAGACCAATTACATTCCAAATTAGCTAAGAAAGGGTAGCTTTTTAATCACTTAACTTTTAAACCATACTCTACATCACTCTGATAAGAGTAGAAATTCACCTCAAGAGAACTGCATTTGCCACTTAGAATAGTGTCATCTTCTAGAAAATAGACAGATTTAATACCAGTCTCAAGAGGCCAGTCTCAAGACAAAGTTGGGTTTTGGTGGATGAACTCAGATATTTCTTTGTTCATAAAACCTCTAACTAGGTAAGGAAATTAATACCTACTGTTACCATGGTAACTGACTTCCCTAATTGCTTGAGGGCTAAACTGAATAAAGTATCCCACTCTTTTTGAAAAGCACTAAAAGAAAAAAAAAAAATTGTCAAGTTACATGACACATACGGATAATAATCTGAAGTTGAGGAAAAAATTATTAGTTAAATAATGCAATGCTTAACTGTGCTAGCCAGTTAAAGGGTTTAATGTGGAAAACTTTCCACTTACTATTTAAAACAGTTCAATTCTATTTTATTCAAAATATGTAAAGGTTAATGTGATGAAATACACTTTTATAAATACTTATTACAATAAAAACGCAAGAATATTTATAATTACTCTGAAATTTGCTAACAAAATATTCTAAAAGAACAGTTGCAATACTTAAGTTATAATTTCAATTTTTCACACTGGGCATGTATGCAAATTTTACAAATATCCATTGAATTTCACAATGTTTCTCTGAGGAAGAAAGCTGTATCTACATCACTTTGCACAAAGGAAAACTAATAACTAAGACTAGCTGATTTTGCAAAAGTTATGCAGACTGCTCTAGCGTTGAAAATTATACTATGAAGAAGAAGGAAGTAGAGTGGAAAGAAGCCTGGACTGAAAGTCAGAAAACCTAGGTTCCAATGCTGCTTTGTGTCAAAAAAGAAAAAAAAAAAGTATCCAAAACTTAGACAAAGAGAGGGCAGTATGTCATTTCAATGTCATATAGGAGCACAAGCTCACCCAATGATTATTAGTATTTCATTAGGGGACATATCTTTATTTGACTGGTTATTTATTAATAATTTTAAAACTCAGACTCTAATATCCACATGTTAAATAATAAATTTTGGTCTCATAAAGGTGTAACTGAATCTTGTCGAGTAAAAAAGATAACCTCAAAGTCTATGGTTTTCATTGCCCTATAGCACAGCTTTGTATCTAACCTAGCAATCTTATTCCCAACTTTTTCCTCCAAAGTCTATATTTATCTTTGCACCTCTCTGAACCAAAGCTGTCATCTGCTGGTTCCCTCATCAACACGACACATATGACATGTGTTCTTTCTATATTTGTACAAGAATTATCTTTAAATTATTTGGAAAATTCTGCTTTGACACTTGGTCACTTAGCATGCATGTGACCTTGGACAAGTCACTTTATTTTTCTAAATTTTCATTGCCTCATTTGCAAAATGGGATTATGTTCCCATTATTATATTACCTGTCTTATGATATCATATCATTCCTATATATTATAATATTTGCTTTCTTGACCACAAGATTAACGTAAAGACGACAGCAATACACATGATATCACTTCTTTTCAACTATAATTACACATGAGTTGGAATGATGACAGGACTAGTGATAGGTCTTTTACTTATATTGTACCTCATTCCCTATAGTATACTGGGATCCCATTAGAGAGGTCAAGAATCTGTAGGTACAGATAAAAATAGCCAATCCATATGAATTAGATAAGATATATAAATTCACTGACAGCTAATTAAGCACTGAAGTACTTTATAGGTAGAATATTCTTTTAAATTACAAATTCAAACAAAGAAGAGAAAATGGATTCATTTATCCAATGCTTCTTTCTTACCCATTGGACCTCACTCAAAAAAAGTACTGAATTTCGAAACACATCTCTTTTTTTTTTGAGACAGAGTCTAGCTCTGTTGCTCAATCATAGCTCACTGCAGCCTCAACCTCCTCAGGTTTAAGCAATCCTCCCACCCAAGCCTCCCAAGTAGCAGGGACTACAGGACTACAGGCACATGCCACCATGCCCAGCTAATTTTTGTATTTTTTGTAGAAATGGAGTTTCACCATGTTGCCCAGGCTGGTCTTGAACTCCTGGCCTCAAGCAATCCTCCCTACCTCAGCCTCCCAATGTGCTGAGATTACAGGCGTGAGCTACCGTGCTGGGCCTATTTTCTTTCTCTTTAACTATACTGCACAAACTATATTTAGGAGGTTTCCAATTATAGTCTGACAACAGAAATTCATATACTTACCTAACTTTTCATGTGTGTGGAAAAGAATATGAAAAAGAGATTTCAAGGATAAGTTACAAGATTGGATTAATAAGTGTTTTCCAAATATTCTGACACAGAAAGATTACAAAACCAAAGCAGCTTAAGTACTCCAGCAATTCAGTTTGGTGGTCAACATCCTAATTTTGATTAGAATCTTTCGGTTTCACCAACACAATTATGTTATTTTTACTGAGAAGCAGCTTCTAGTCAAAAAAGCCTTTCATTTTTAACAAAAAACGCAATAAACTTTTAAAAAATTCTAGGCTTGATTTCTTCTATTATGTTACATATTTTCTGAAAATGTAACCTTGCACATTGAGTTTTTATACTTACCTATATACTAGTAACTAATTTATACATATATATACCCACACATGCATATATACACACACACAGACTGTGTATCTAGATACATAAACATGTAAATAATCTATAGTTTATTGCAGAAGATATCATTTATAAGGTATTCTCCTGTATGGTTTTTGAGAATTTCTTTCTACTTTTCTATGAACCAAAAGGAAGAAGAGGTAGAGGAAAACAGAGAAAAACCAAAGAATGCATGCCAAAGCCCTCATTAAATTCTCTAATTAAAGAAGCTTTCAAGGCTTTCATGAATCTACTACTACATTTCTGCTCATCTTAATTTCCCTCCAAACAGCCCAAGCAAGCAAACCAGAAAAGCTAAATAAAACCACCCATTCATAGCTTGGTTAACCATAGTAAGATGATGTAATTTTTAAAAGTAGTAGAATGATTTTTGAGAGACCTGTTTCTGTATAGGTATCTAACAATTTTTCCTAACTGTCAAATATTATATAAAGCACAATTTTGTACTAATAAAACCAAGTGAAATAAACTGTAAATGGAATCAAACAAATAAACACAATAAAATGCCATTAATTTTAGTTAGCAACAAGGGTAAAGGATAAAAGCCACGTTCTTTGCTGTGTCATAGTGCGAAGCCGCACTGCCCATAAAAACCAGGAACATCACTTGACCTGAACTGAATCCATGGCACAGCGAAGTGCTGTACAACTGCATTTCACTACCCAACTGAATAATTCATTATTTTTAATGAATTTCCTCTGTTCTCTAAGTAGCTATAGCCAGTCAGCTGAAATCAACCATTATAAACTGGGAAACTGCAGAGAAAGTTTTCAAGTAACTCAATTTAAAAACTTGCTTAGGCTGTCTATTTTTCCTTTTATATTTATTACTGTTACTTTGTATGGCCTGAGATAAAATTTTATAGGACTCATTAGTAAGTGGATGTTGACAGTTGCCTTGCCAGCATCCGTTCCACCCTGGACCCTTTCTACAGTACCTATAAATTTCATTCAGGTAAAGATCAGTTACCCACAAAGCCAATGTTCAATATGTTTTAAGGAAGGTGTCCCACTCCCAGCCCACAGTAGAGCCAGTGGTCTAAAGGTAATCCAATTCCTCCTGCTGCAATGATGATTCAGAAACTCAGCCCTGGCTGAATGTAGTGGTACGTGCCAGTAATCTCAGCACTTTGGGAGGCTGAGGCAGGAGGAGGGCTTGAGTCTAGGAGTTCAAGACCAACCTGGGCAACATGGCAAACCCTGCCTCTACAGAAAGCACAAAAATGAGCCAGATGCGATGGCACACATCTTTAGTCCCAGCTACTTGAGAGATTGAGGTGGGAGGATCGGTTGAGTCCAGGGGTTCGAGGCTGCAGTGGACCATGATCGCATCACTGCACTACAGCCTAGGTGAGAGTGAGACCTTGTCTCAAAAAAAAAAAAAAAAATCAGCATTGCCAGGCAGAAAGAGAAATGCACAAATTTTACAATAAGACCAATTTAAGTATAGAAGGAAGAGAGAAAGGTAAAAGTGGAGACTGGGTAAAAAAGAAACTGGAAAATTAACACACAATTCTGTTAAGCAGTCACAAATTTACCTAATGCAAATCTTCCAGAGTAAGTTCCAATATAGTCTCTTCGGACAGGATAAGTTTATGTAATATGAATAAGAAGAAAAATCAGCAATTCTGTGATTGTGCAATTCCTGGAAGGAAAAAAGTTATCCTCCAGTCTAACTATTTTTCTACTGTACTTCAGAGACTCCGTTTTATGAATGAACAGCAAAAGCAAGTCAGGTACCAATAGATGATGTCTCCTGCTTCACATCAAAACTTCCAGGAGGAGCTACAAAGCTTTGATATTTTTTTCTGATGGGTTCTATTATTCTTACTACAGACTACGAAGATCTCATACCTCTATCTTCTTGGTTTCAAACACAGCTAAAGAGAAGGTGAATTTCTGCCCTCTGCTGAGGAGCTAGCCTAAAACACTAACAGTAGAAGAGATCAGAAAAATGCAGAGATAAGAACAATAGAGTTAGAAAGAAACAGACGCTTGAAGTAGGCTCAGGAGGGAAGGTCATTGTTCTCCTTTTTTTGGAGAACATTAAATTATTCTAATTTCTTATTTCCCCATGAAGAAACTGTTCAAAAGCCATCCTCTTTCTTAATCCTCCCTCATATTAAGCATTTTATCAAAGGAAAGAAAAAAACCACCTTTAAGAGAGTCTGATTGCTATCACTAACCAGCTTTTACAAAAGATAAGCCTAATGTTTATCAAAGTTCCAAAGTCTCCTAAAATAAATAAGTTTTCCACAGTATCTCTTTGAGGACAGGTAATTTTATCTATTTAACAGGAGCAAATAAGGTAACCAGATTCAAAATAAGGATACTCAAATTATTTTTATCCTAAGATAAATTATTATCCTATCTCATTTTTATATATGAGACAGAATGGAATACAATTATATCCAAGTCCAAATTATACAATGATATCCAAAATTGATATCCAAAATCAGTAACAGCAAAAATGACAACCTACCTGGGAATAAACCTAACATAAAATATATAAGATCCATTTTAAAGACAACTAGCAAATTTTATTAAGACAGTTAAAAAAGGACTGGAAAGGACACACTGAGTTCCTGCATAGCCAGACCCAAAACTGTAAATATATTAATTAAATCAATACACTCAAGAAGCAATACCGAGAAAAACTGTCAGCAGAATTTTTCATCGAACCACATGAGTTTACATTAAAGTTCACTGGGAAGAGAAAATACTCAAGAGCAGCAAATTTTTTTTTGAAAAACAAGACCAACAAGGGAAAATTCACCCTACTAAATACGAAACTTTTAAAACTACAGTAATTAAAATAGTGTGTACCAGGCGAGGTGGCTCACACCTATAATCCCAGCACTTTCGGAGGCTGAGGTGGACGGATCACCTGAGGTCAGGAGTTCGAGACCAGCCTGGCCAACATGGTGAAACCCCGTCTCTATTAAAAATACAAAAATTAGTCAGGCATGGTAGCAGGTGCTGTAATCCCAGCTACTAGGGAGGCTGAGGCAGGAGAATTGCTTGAACCTGGGAGGCAGAGGTTGCTGTGAGCAGAGGTGACACCACTGCACTCCAGCCTGGGCAATAAGAGCAAGACTCCCAGTCAAAAAAAAAAAAAAAAATTAGTGTGGAATTAGTGTAAAAATACAAAAACAGATCAGAACATAACATGTCTAACGCCATACTGAGAAAACCTTGAAGACTTCAGAGACTATGGAAGGTGGTGAATATGTTAATTTGTTTGACTGTAGGAATCGTTTCACTATGTATACATGTATCAAAACATCACGTTGTACACCTTAAATACATACAATAAATAAAACTTGCCATGTTCAGAAATAGATCCATGTGAATATGGAAATCTGACATATGATGAAGGAGGCAGGTCTTGTCTTTGAGAAAGAACAAGTTATTCAATAAATGAGGCCAAAAAACTGGTTATAACTTTGATAAATCATTATCAGCAAAAATTTAAAAGACTGACCATATGCAGTAATCACGAGAGAAGAAACTGGCATCACCATTTTGAAAGATGTTTCATAGAAGGCATCAAAATTTTAAATCTGCATAACCTTCAAGTTAGTAATTACATCTATCCTATGGAAATATTTGCACATATGCACAAAGATGGACGTAAAGGATGTTCATTACATCCCTTTGTAAAAGCAAAAACACAGGAAGCAGTTATAGGGTAAATTAACAGGTAAATAAACAATGACACATCCATAATATGGCACATACTAAGCTGCCAGTAGAAGAATAAAATAGAACTACACGTATTAAGATCATTCTCTAAGATAAATGCTAAGTAAAATAGGGGGAAAACGAAGTGTCAGTGGTAGTTTAAATTTTAAAATAGAAAATGAAATTGGCTGGGCACAGCGGCTCACACTGTAATCCCAGAACTTTGGGAGGCCAAGGCGGGCAGATCACAAAGTCAAGAGTTTGAGACCAGCCTGACCAACATGGTAAAATCCCAT
Source organism: Mandrillus leucophaeus (assembly GCF_000951045.1). Taxonomy (NCBI): domain Eukaryota; kingdom Metazoa; phylum Chordata; class Mammalia; order Primates; family Cercopithecidae; genus Mandrillus; species Mandrillus leucophaeus. Next base: position 2,167,544 of record NW_012101843.1, read on the forward strand.
CTCTACTAAAAATACAAAAATTAGCAGAGCGTGGTGGTGCGCGCCTATAATCCCAGCTGCTCAGGAAGCTGAGGCAGGAGAATCGCTTGAACCCGGGAGGTGGAGGTTGCACTGAGCTGAAAACATGCTACTGCACTCCAGTCTGGGTGACAGAGTGAGACTCCATCTCAACGTTTCAAAAAAAAAAAAAAAAGAAAATGAAATTCTATGTATATATAAATGCAAAGAACAATCCAGAAGGACCCTCAGACAGGGTAAGTTTACATAATACAAACAAGAAGAAAAATCAGATATTTTGTAATTATGGATTTCCTGGAAGGAAAAAAGTTATCTTATAGTCTAATTATTTTTCTACTGTATTTCAATGACTCAGTTTTATGAATGAACAGCAAAAGCAGGTCAGGTACCAATTAATAGGGGCCCCTACTGGTAAGTGAATGGGATTGAGGTCAGGTATATGAAGGAGGAGTTTCAATACTCTATAATTTCTCAGTAAGCAGGATCCCCCCTCCCCTACTTCCTGTCTACATCTTTCTTGCTATCTGAGAGTACTACGAAGGGCTTCTGTAAGTAATAAAGTAAATAACAGTCTATATTTTTTCAAATTGGAGTCCTGAGGTTAAACATACCTCAGGGTTTTAGTAAAGTCAAGCATAGGAGGAGGAAAAAGAGGCTGATTACCTTAACACTAAGAAAGAAGATGATAACGATCCATTGTATACAATAAATTTCAATAGCATCCTAATCTCCATTCAGCCCTCCTCACCCTATCCCAAAATGTATAACAGCAAAGTTTTATGGATGGAATTGACCTCATCACCAAGACTATAGATGAAATCCAAGTGTCTTAAGGCCAACAGGAAAATCCAATTCCCCTTGCTATACAACTGATTCAAGGATAGGAGCTATGACCCAGGTCTCAGCTCTCTAACCTCCATCTCCTGGCCATAATTATTGGTTCCAAGGCAGTTCAAGTGCAACAAAGCTCAGGACTCTCCTTCTCTGGTGATGGAAAAGGTGCTTTTGCTCCTGTTAGATGTAGTCATGGTTGGTGCAAGTAGCCATCTTATAAGCATACAAGAAACCACCCTGAAGGTGGTTTCATAGAAGAGGGCCAAGAATAAGGCCAAAAATTGGTAGACCCCTGAGTGAACTTGCCTGAAGTCCACTCTACCTCAGATGTCTCCATTAAATAGACCAATAAATAACTTTTTATTGCTAAAGTCAGTTTGACTTTGGTTTTTCCATTACTTGCAACTGAAGCCACCCTTGTTGACAGGATGGGATAATTAAAATGTAATACCACTTCTTGATCTGATTTTTTGAAGATTGTATAGAATTCCATTTTCTTTATCTATTGTAATTTATTTAACAATTCCCTATTGATGACAATTAACTTGCTTGTGAATTTCACCAAAAATAATGTTCAATGAATACCCTTGTGGATATGTGGGTATTGTTAGGCATTCCTATTATTGCTATAGGACAGATTCCTAGATAAGAAACTACTAGGACATAGAGTACTTCCCTGCTTACCTTCTCACCAATAAATTATTCACAATAGTATGCTAACCCCAAAAGGTAAAACTAGACAAAGCAGCAGCCCACACAGAAAGCCAAGAGAAACCTCCACAGTAGCAGGGTTAAACTAAATCACTGGTGAAGGATTTCAATCTGACAACTATGAAAAGGCGCTTTAAGGCACCTACTACTCCTACAAGAAGAGTCTGATCAAAGAATAGAAGTCCATGAAGGGTTGACTATTAGTTCCAATATAACCACATGTAACTCAACACCTAACTTTGTGGTGTTAGATATAAATGAAATTGATGGTATTTGAGTGTTAATGGACCACTATCATCACCATGACCATCACCATCAAAACTATAGCCATTAATATCTACATCCTACCCTTTCCCCACTCCTTGTCTAGTAGATCACAATCTTTGATGTATAATATCCAAGGGAGATAGTGCCTCCCAGTCTTCTGACCAGCTCTCCTCCAGTGATCTCGTCTGTATCCTGCTCCACCCATTTATTCCTACAAAGATACTATGTTATTACCAATGACTAAATCCTTCTATAATCTCAATTCCATATATTCCACTCTCCAACCAACACCTTCTGTTTTTCAAGTTCATTCCCTCTAGAAACTCAATTCCAACAATCTTTTGACCTAACTGGGACCTTTAAGGGTCCTGCTACCATATCATTGTCTTCATCCACTTGGGCAGTCCTTAATTCTCTTCTCGACCAGTTTAAATTCCAAGTTGATAGCCACTTCCTTGCATACTCCCTCAAATTCATTGCCTTTCTGGCTTTATCACTATCTCCTGGCAAAACTCTAATCCTGAATAAAAAAGAACCCTTTACCTACTCTGCCTGTACCTATGCAGCTGAATGAATGTAGCAGGTGAAAAACATAACCATTTTGACTGGTCTCACCTTAAATTTGTGACCACCAGCCCCAGGTGGGCCCTTAGTGCTTCCTAGCAATCCTACAACTTTTCCCTAATCTATTTACTATCCTCCCCTCCTAAGACTATTTTATACCTTCTCTTCTCCACTTAAACTTCATATCTCCTCCACCGATCATCACTCTTAGCTGATGATCTTGCTTCTGGTTTCATTAGAACCAATCAAAAATGAATTTCCACAAGCTCTTACCCTGAAATCTACTCACATAATTATATCTGTACCCACATACTCTACTGTGGTGGTTAATTTTATGTGTCAATTTGAGTGGGCCATGGGGTGCCCAGATATTTGGTTAAACATTATTCTGGGTGTGTCTGTGAGGGTGTTTCTAGGTGAGACTAACATTTGATTCAGTGGACTGAGTAAAGCAGATTGCCCTCCCTAATGTGGGTGGGCCTTCGATTTGTTGAAGGCCTGAATAAATAAAAAGGCTAAGTATGGGAAGATTTGCTCCCTCTGCCTGTCTTTGAGCTACGACATTGGTCTTCTCCTGCCTTCAGACTTGGACTCAGACTGGAACTTACACCATAGGCTCCCTGGTTCTCAGACCTTCACAACTGGACTGGAATTATACCATTAGCTCCCGTGGGTATATCTCCTGGCAGATCTTAAGACTTTTATAATCTCTTTATAGATACAGAGACAGAGATACAGACAGAGATGGACACAGAGATATAAAGATCTCCTATTGGTTCTGTTTCTCAGGAGAACCCTAATATATCTACCTTTTCTTATGTAACTATGGATGAACTATCTGTACTCCTACATCCAACCTCTCCATGTGTGCAAACCTCTCATCTACTCAAAGACATTTTCTCAAAGACATCTACTCAAAGACATTTTCTCAAAGACATCTACTCAAAGACATTTTCCCATCTCCTATATCATCAACTTTTTCCTCTCTACTAGTCTGCCAGAAAAGACCCATCAACATACATCTAATTTTTCCCAACTAAAAAAAAGAAAAAAGAAAAAAAAAAAACCTCAACTTTTGGCTAACTGCTCCATTATTATTCTCCCTATTATAGGAAAACTACTCAAAAGAGTCATCTACACTAGCATCTCCGTTTCCACTCCTTTAATCCTCTCCTAAACCCACTGTAACCACTCCGCTCCACTAAAAGGGCTCATGTCAAGGTTTCCAATGACTTTTATGTTGTCAAATCCTATAGCCAATTCTCAACTCTCATCTGAGTCAATGCACCAGCAGTAAGTGACACAATTAATCACACTCATCTTCTTGAAACACTTTACCAGGCCTCTGTGATAATTTTTGAGTCTCCATCTGTATCAGTAACAACCCCTTTTCAGTATACTCTGCTTGCTGCTCCTTCTTACCTCCCTAATCTCTAAACATCACAGCATTCCAGGATACAAGTCACAGACCTGTTCTCTTCTCCCTCTGCACTCACTCTCTTAGAGAGCACAGTCAGTCTGCTGGCTTTTAAATTAGCTGTTATACACAAAACTTCCAAAGTTATATAAATAGCCTAGACCATTCCTCTTAACTTCAAACTTTGATAGCCAATTATTTACTGGATATTTGAATCTCTAATTGGCATATTCCACTCAACAGATATAAAGTCTCCCCAAACTGCTCCTTTTGCATATTTCCCATCTTAGTAAGTCACCTACATCTTTCTGGTTGCTCATGCCAAAAGCCTTGGATTCATCCTGACTCATCTCCTCCTTTCACATTCTGCATATAATCTGTCAGCAAATACTGTTGGTTCTATCTTCAAAACAAAGCCAGAATTCTACCTCCTCTCACCACTTCCGCTGCTACAACACTGGTTCAAGCTATATTACCTTTTACCTGCTTTTCTGTCTGGTCTATGCTCAAAACAGCAGCAGTGATTCCATTACAAGATAACTCAATTTAAAGGACTATATAACATGAGCTACTGAAATTTACCCCAGAAAGGCAAGGGTGGTTCAATATAAGAAAATTAATCAATATAACACATTACATTAAGATAAGGGAGGCAAAATATCACATGATCATCTCAATTGACACAGAAAAGGCATTTGACAAAATCCAACACAATTTCATGATAAAAACTCAGACAACTAGGAATAAAAGCGTATTTCCTCAACATGATAAAGGGCATTTATGAAAACCCACAGCTAACACCATACTTAATGGTAAAAGACTGAAAGCTTTCCACCTAAGATAGGAAGCAAGACAAAGATACCCACTTTCACCACTGCTTTTCAATATCGTATTGAAGTTCTAGCCAAAGAAATTCGACATGGAAAAGAAATAAAAAGCAACCATAATGGACAGGAAGAAGTAAAACTATCTCTATATACAGATGACACAATCCCATATAAAAATCTCAAAGAAAGCTACTAGATCTAATAAGTAAATTCAACAAAGTTTCAGAGTACAACATCAACACTGAAATATCAGCTGTTGTTATACACCAGAAATGAACAATCTGAAAGGAAAGTAAGAAAGTAACTGCATTTACAATAGCAGCTAAAAGAATAAAATACCAAGGAATAAATTTAACCAAGGAGGTGAAAAACGTGTACTCTGAAAACTACAGAACGCTGCTGAAAGAAATTAAAGAAAACACCAATAACTGGAAAGATATCCCATGTTCATGCATAGAAAGACTTGATATTGTTAAGATGTCAATACTACCCAAAGTTACCTACAGATTCAATGCAATCCCTATCAAAAGGCTTTTCTGCAGAAATGGAAAAGATGATCCTCAAATTCAGAATTGCAAGGGACCCCAAATAGCCAATATAATCTTGAAAAAGAAGAATAAACTTGGAGGGCTCATGTTTCCTAATTTCTAAACTTACTACAAAGCTACAGTAATCAAAACAGTGTGGTAGAGGCATAAAGACAGAAATATAAATAAAATAGAATAGAATTGAAATTCCAGAAGTAAATCCATACATTTACAACCAATTGATTTTTGACAAGGGTGCCAAGTCCATTCAGTGGGGAAAGAATACTCTTCAACAGGTGGTGCTGGGACAACTGGATATCCATATGCAAAAGAGTGAAGCTGGACCCCTACCTCACACCATATACAAAAACAACTTAAAATGTATCAAAATAATATATAAGAATTAACTCAAAACGCCAATAGAAAAACTAAAACTATAAAACTATTAAAAGAAAACATGGCAGAAAATCTTCACGGCCTTGGATTTGGGAATTAGGTATGACACCAAAAGCATAGGCAACAAAAGAAAAAATAGATAAACTGGACTCTATAAAAATGTAAAAGTGAATCAAAGAACAATATCAAAAAGTGAAGAAAACCCACAAAATGGGAGAAATTATTTGCAAATCTTATATCCAATAAGGGTTTAATATTCAAAATATATAAAGATCTCCTACAATTCAAAAGAAAAAAAAAACTCAAATAAAAAATGGCAAAGGACTTAATAGATAGTTCCCCAAAGAAGATATATAATGGCCAATAAGCACATTAAAAGATGCTCAACATCATTAGTCATTAAAGAAATACAAAACAAAACCACACTAAGATACCACTTCCCACCACCTACCAGGATAGCTATAATTTTTTAAAAAGGAAATTAATTTTTGGTAAGTATACGGAGAACTGGAACACTTGTACACTGCTCCTATGGAAAACCAGTTTTAGCAGTTCCTTAAAAAGCTAAACCAAAAGCTTACCACATGACCCAGCAAGTCCACTCGTAGCTATATTCCCAAAAGAATTGAAAACAAAAACTCAAACAGATTCTTGTACACCAATGTTAATAACAGCATTATTCACAACAGCCAAAAGGTGGAAACAACCTTAGTGTCCATCAACATATGAATAAACAAATATGGCATATATATAATATAAACAGTGGAATATCATTCAGTCATAAAAAGAAATCGAGTTCTGATACATGCCACAACATGGGTGGACCCTGAAAACATTATCCTTACAAAAGACCCTGAATAGCCAAAGCAATCTTGAGCTAAAAGAACAAAGCTAGAGGTATCACACTACCTGACTTCAAAATATACTAAACTCTAGTAATCAAAACAGCACAGTACTGGCATAAAGAGACACACAGATAATAACACAGAATAGAGACCCAAGAAATAAAACCACACATTTATAGCCAACTGATTTTTGACAAAAGAGCCAAGAACCCACAATGGGGAAAGGTCAGGCTCTTCAATAAATGGTGTTGGGAAAACTGGATAACCATATGCAAAAGAATGAAAGTAGTCAATCATCTCTCACCACATATAGAATGAACTCAAAATGGATTAAAGACTTAAATGTAAGACCTAAAACCATGAAACCACTTGAAGAAAACACAGGAAAAAAGCTCCCTAACATTGGTCAGGGCTAGCGGTTCCCAACCCTTGGGCCACAGATCAGTACCAGTTCGTGGCCTGTTAGGAACCAGGCCACAAAGCACTAGGTGAGCAGCAGGCAAGCATGCGAAGCTTCATTTTTATTTACAGCTCCTCCACATTCCTGAGCTCCACCTCCCCTGTCACATCAGCAGTGGCATTAGATTCTCATAAGAGCGCAAACCCTACGGTGAATTGCACATGCAAGGGATCTAGGTTGTACACTCCTTAGGAGAACCTAATGCCTTATAATCTGTCACTGTCTCCCATAACTCCCAGATAGGACCCTCAAGTTTCAGGAAAACAAGCTCAGGGCTCCCACTGATTCTACATTACAGTGAATTGTATAATTATTTCATTATATATTACAATGTAATAATAATAGAAACAAAGTGCACAATAAATGAAATGCACTTGAATCATCCTGAAACCATCCCCTCCCTCCTGTCGATGGAAAAATTGCCTTTGATGAAACCAGTCCTTGGTACCAAAAAGGTTGGGGACCGCTGGTCTGGGCAATGATTTTTTGGATATGACCTCAAAAGCAAAGGCAACAAAAGCAAAAATAAACAAAGGAATTACATCAAAATAAAATGCTTCTCTGCATAGCAAATTCAACAGAGTGAAGACAGAATCTACAGAATCGGATAAAATATTTGCAAACTATACATTTGATAAGACGTTAATTTCCAAAATGTTTAAGGATGTCAAACAACTCAATAGCAAAAAAAAAGTATTTAAAAAATGAGCAAAAGACCTGAATAGACATTTCTCAAAAGGAGATATACAAATAACCAACAGGTATATTAAACATTGCTCATCAATAACCATCATGGAAATGTAAATCACAATGAGATATCACCTCACACCTGTTAGAACGGCTATTACCAAAAAGACAAAAGATAAGTGTTGGCGAGGATGTGGAGAAAAGGGAACTCCTTCCTTACTGTTGGTAGGAATGTAAATTACTACCATTATGGAAATAACTCAAAATATTAAACGTAGAACTACAAGCGAGTCCAGCAAATCCACTAGTGGGTATATATGTAAAGGAAATGAAATCAGTATGTCAAAGAGCTATCTGCACTTCCATGTTTCCCGCAGCACTATTCAACAACAGCCAGAATATGGAATCAAGCTAACTGTCCATCAACAGATGAGTGGATAAAGAAAATGTGATATACATCAATAATGGAATATTATTAAGCCATAATAAAGAATGAAATCCTGTCATTTGCAGCAACATGAATGGAACTGGAAGACATTCTGTTAAGTGAAATAAGCCAGGTGCATAAAGACAAATATCGCATGTTCTCACTTATATGTGGGAGCTAAAAAATTTGATGTCACTGAGGTAGTAAGTAGAATGGTGATTACCAGAGGCTGGGGTGCGTGGGTGGTGGGAATGAAGAGAGGTTGTTAATGAGTACAAAAATACAGTTAGATAGAAGGAATGTTATAGGGTTTGATAGCTATATAGAGACAAAAAAATAGGTAAGTGATTGCCTAGGAAAGCAGGTGGGATTGAGTACTAATGGTTATGGAGTTTCTCTTTTGGGTGATGAAAAAGTTCTAAAGGTGATAGTGATAAAGGCTGTACAACTCTGAAGACAAACTAAAAACCATTGTATTGCACACTTTAAATGGGTGAACCGTATGCTATATTAATTCTATCCCAATAAAGCTGTTTAAAAAAAAAAAAAAAATGCTAAGTGGAATTTGCCAGATACAAAAAAGACAAATATTATATGATTCCACTTATGTAGAATATCTAGAATAGGCAAATTTGTAGAGGAAGAATGTACATTTGAAGTCACTAAGGGCTGGGTGGATGAGGCAATGGGGAGTTAGTGCTTAAAAGTTACAGTTTCTGTCTGAAGTCATTAAAGTCTTGGAAATAGCGGTGGTGATGATTTCACAACATGATGAGTGTAATTAATATCACTAAACTGAACACCTAAAAATGGTTAATATGGCAAATTTTATGATATCTTACCACAATTTTTTAGAAACATAATTCAGATCACGTTTCCCTAACAACTCTCCAACAGCTTCCCATCTCCCTCAGAATGAAAGCCCAAATTTTCAATATAGCCCATAAAGTCTTACATATTCTGGTCCTGTTCCCTTTCTGGCCTGACCTCTGACCTCCTCTCCGCTGGGCTCCAGCTCACTAGGCCTCTTAAGTTGCTCTCTGAATATAAAGAGGCAGGTTCCCCCAGGGCCTCTGCACTTTCTTCTCCTCCAGAGAGCCTCAAGGTAAGTTCTCTCACTTCCTTGAGCTCTGGACTCAAAAATTCCCTTCTCAGTGTGGTCTTCCCTGACCACTTATTGTACAACTGCAGCTCCCTACAGCCCTCCACCCCCAACACACACACACTCTTCATCTCCCTTTCCTTTTTAATTTCCATTTTCACCTTATGTCACCCTATACATTTTATTTTTTGCCTGTCTCTGTCCACTAAAATGTAAGCTCCAAAAGGAGAGAGATGTTTGTCTATTCTGTTCATTGTTGGTATCTCTAGTGCCTAGAGCAGTCCTTAATAAACATTTGTTGGATTAATAAAGGGAGACTACTGTGGGTAAAAAAAAGTAGAAAATAAAATTTTAGCTGAAGAATGGAAGCCCCTTTAAATTATCAGGCCCAGAGAGGAATTAGAATGAAAAAACAGTCCCATCTCACTCCCTGCTTGAGCTGGATAATTATCTCTTAAAGCCCACCTGCTATGTGTGCTCTGGACTGGTACCAAGTAGCCATAAAACGCCATATGCTGGACACGATAACTCATACCCTATGAGTTACAGTGTACAGCCAATCACCAAGCAATGGTATCTCTGTAAACCAATAACAATTCCTGACCAGCTTTGTCTCAGCCCACTCCTTCCCTTCGCCTTTAAAAATCTGCTTGTAACCAAGGGCTGAAGGAGCACTCCCCAAGGCAACTGGGATATGAGTCCTGGGCAACTGCCCTCATTTTGGCTAAAGAAAACACTTTAAATTAAAATTTTGTGCCCCGGCCTCTTCCTTTTAGGTCGACACCACTATTCAATGACATCAAGATCTGAACTGTCCTACTTATCCCAATCTTCCACCCCTAAAAAGAAATGTAACAAACTATAAAAAGCCTGAAGTACTCCGACTTACAGACTCCTGTATTAGCATCCTAAGAATTATATCACCCTCTTCAACAGGGAGTAGTATTTTTCATATCAAACCTAGCTGGAGAACAACTGACATTCAACTAGGAAAAAAAAGAAAATCCATTAAGGACTGAGCGATTTGAACTCAAAAATATCCATCATCACTTGCTAAATCATAGACAGCAGGTTATTTCCCTCGACTTCACTGTGCAGACCTGAGTGGCTCAATTTCTGCCATAAGGCCGTACCGGAAAGACAGCAACCTAAGCGCGCAGAGTAAACATCAGGCTGGGGCCGGGAGTGGCGGGGAAGCACTTTTTGAATGGCGGAAGCTCCGACAGACGCCTTTCCTGGCTGCTCCCGAGGGGAAAGGGAAAGGTAGAATGTCTGTTTTTTCCGGAATCTCCCAAACACAGCCCAGGGGCCTGCTCCGCGGGCCTAAGCACCTCCACGTGTCTCAGAAGCCTAGCACGATAGATACCCGGGGCACCGAGATGGCAAAACGGAAATGGGAAGACACTTTACCCTGAGAAGATAAAGTCCAACAGGTCTTCTCCTTCAGCCGGATGACTGTGGAGCGCCACCACAAGCAGGGCCTGCAACCCAAGCATCCAGGCTAGACACCAAATCAGCAAACTTCATTCCCGCGCTGCACAGTACACGCCGGCGCGTCCCCGGCGCACACAGTACACATCAGCTCCGGGAGACCGACCCGACCCGCCCCCTCCAGCC
>NW_012101843.1:2179167-2207297 GCF_000951045.1 Mandrillus leucophaeus
CGGCCAGGCCGAGGGGCGTCTGCGATTGTTCTCAACACCCCTCCCCCACCCCACCCCGTGTGTCTGTTTGTCACTTGCAGCTGAAGATGGAAAGAGCCAGGCGAAGGGGAGGCGGCGGCGGCCGCGGCCGCGGAGGCAAGAATGTAGGGGGCTCTGGCCTAAGCAAGAGTAGACTCTATCCCCAGGCCCAGCACTCCCACTACCCCCACTACGCGGCCTCAGCCACCCCTAATCAGGCCGGGGGCGCAGCCGAAATCCAGGAGCTGGCCTCCAAACGAGTGGACATCCAGAAAAAGAGGTTTTACCTAGACGTGAAGCAAAGCTCCCGGGGCCGCTTCCTAAAGATAGCCGAAGTCTGGATAGGGAGAGGCCGGCAGGACAACATCAGAAAGAGTAAACTGACCCTCTCCCTGTCTGTGGCAGCGGAGCTGAAGGACTGTCTAGGGGACTTCATCGAGCACTATGCCCACCTGGGCCTGAAAGGCCACCGGCAAGAGCATGGCCACAGCAAAGAGCAAGGCTCCAGGAGGAGACAGAAGCACTCGGCACCCTCCCCACCAGTCTCCGTGGGGTCCGAAGAGCATCCTCACAGTGTCCTGAAAACAGACTATATCGAGAGGGACAATAGGAAATATTACCTAGACCTAAAGGAAAATCAGCGGGGTCGCTTCCTACGGATTAGACAAACCATGATGCGGGGGACTGGCATGATAGGTTATTTTGGCCACAGTTTGGGCCAAGAACAGACTATTGTCCTCCCAGCACAAGGAATGATTGAGTTTCGTGATGCCCTGGTTCAGCTGATTGAAGACTATGGCGAAGGAGACATAGAAGAACGAAGAGGTGGAGACGATGACCCACTAGAACTCCCAGAGGGGACTTCTTTCAGAGTGGACAATAAAAGGTTCTACTTTGATGTGGGCTCTAATAAATATGGAATTTTCCTGAAGGTAAGTGAGGTGAGACCACCTTACCGTAATACTATTACTGTTCCATTCAAAGCTTGGACAAGGTTTGGGGAGAATTTTATCAAGTATGAAGAAGAGATGAGGAAAATTTGCAACAGCCATAAAGAAAAGAGAATGGATGGCAGAAAGGCCAGTGGTGAAGAACAAGAATGCCTCGACTAGAGTGAAATTGAACTCCATCAGGCAAAATTTAAAATCACAAATTGGCTAAAAGTACTGATCCATTATCCTTTGAAGAAGTTTTTCCTCTTTTTTGGCCCGTTGTTACTAGTAATACCTCTAGTAGTTGATACTTCAAGAAGTCTGATTCTCATGTTATGTTACACATAGATCACTATAATTCTTACGGGAATTCCAACCTTCCCAGAGCTAAATAGTTTAGCTGCTTCAACTGCTCCAGACTATTGAAGTATGCAAATCAGCACAAAATGTGACATTCTGACATTCTAAATACCATAACTAAGATTTACATTGCACTATGACATAATCCTGAAAAAAGATACATATACTTAAATGGAAGTGTGACTTTCTATTTAACAAATTCCCCTAAACGTATTTCAATCCCACTTCATTAAAAGCTGCTAAGCTTACCTGTAGGGCAGTTACCACAGAAACAGAAATTGACCTCCAGTATATATAAATATATTTACTTATAAAAGGACAAGTAGATGTATATTGTCCATTGGATAACTGAATATTTATACCATCAAAGGATCAAATCTTATCTAATTAAACCTTAAAAATACAGTGTCATAATATTTCTTAAGAATACTATAGTGTTCTATAATTTCAAACTTTGTGGTAACCCTACATTTTATAGTTACCATATCAAAGCCATGGGAGAGTTTTAATTGGTTATTCTAAGTTTAGTTACAATCCCTTCTTTACCTCTACTTAATGTTCTTTATGTTTTTATTGACTTTCCAAAGTTTCAGGAATTACTTTTATGCCACATTGAGTGGGAGGCTTCATCCAATGGCTTTGCTATGGAAATCTTGGTGTTTTAGCTTTTCATGCTAATTTGAAGATTGCGAGAGGTTTCTTCCCCAAAATAGATCATGGACTCAAGGTGTTATACTTTATGCTTCTTCTTTAACACTATTCCAGAAGGGTTGGTGCACCAATTAACTGATATAAAAATATACCTGTAATAATATATTTTAGTAGCACTTTTGCAATTGCTACCCTTAAAACCATGTCAACACTTCCAGTATAAACCTGAATTTTACAGGTGTTTTAATTCCGGAGGGGGTGGAGATTTTTTTTTTCTAAAAAGAATTTAGAATACAAATTTCCAGTCTGAGAAAAATATTATTTGAAGATTGGTTATAAATATATTTGAAAGGAAAATTCAGGCATTTTCCAAGGTGCTCTTTCTGACTTTACACAAGACTCACCCATTTACCTGTATTAAAAATTACTTTCCAGGAAGTGCCACAGCAATTTTTCAACACCTAAGCAATTTTTTAAACAAGTGGGTATAGTGTTATATGTGTACCAACCCATCCTGTATTAACTGACTGAAATTACATCTATTCAGCTATATCTTCTTCTGAATGAAATTATTGTCTTTTATCTTGGCTTTATTCACCTCCTACACAGTAAGTCCATCTAATCATACTTAAGAGCCAGAACACTGATTTCAACCCCCAAATATTACTCTCATTGATGAGAGCTGGCTGCATGGATTCAAATCAGAATGTAGCTCTTCTTTTATATGCCAAAAGTAATTTAAAATTATATCAGCAATTTTTTTCTTCCAGAGGTTTGTCCCCCAATACATTTACGTGAGGTCACTAAGAAAACTTGATGGCATGAATTAAGAAAATTAATTTCATTGGTTTATGTTACTTAAGAACAAGCAATCAGTAACCCCGACATATATACTGGTGTTGGTTTACAGATCGTATTTCACATTTCCTCTAGTAGCGTGAAGGAATCTCATTAGTTCATTATAATTGTGGACCATCTGGATCACTATGGAACAACTGAAGGTTAGGAGATAATGTTAGTACTAGAGCTAATAGCACATGGTGGGTGTTGAGACTCTAAAAGTAGCAAGGATTTTTAAACAGTCCTAACTGTAAAATAACTATGTAGGCTTGCTAAAAAAAAGTAGTTTTTGGTCTATGAAGGAGTGATGTGCACTTGAATTACTGTACTACTGATTGTTATTGCTGCCCATCATAGTGCCTATTAATAATAATCAACCTGTCAGATTTTGGCAAACTGGAGCTGTGAATATTCTAGTATTTGATTGTTCCTATCGCTATTGCTATGAGTGTATACTCTCTCTTAAAGTCTTCCTTTCTAAAATATTTATATCCATTAGGTCTAAATGATTTCCTTTTACCTTTTGGGTCTGATAAGATTTGAGTATGTGTCTATATCTATATATATACACACACATATATGTATATGCATATATGTGTGTGTATACATACATACAATACCATGTCAGACTTAAAGATAAATATCTTTAACTCATTGTATATAAACACTATTAAATTTAGTTTTCCATTAATTATTTAAGTAAAGAATTAGTTAAGCAGCCAGATTTTCTACCTTGTATGTATAGTTCAAAGTTTTTACCATCTCAAAGCTGCAGATTAAATAGATGCATATATACTGGCAATTGAATATACTCTAAAATTATTAAGCCTTCTGCCAGTCCTTTTGTTTCATTTTTTTCATAATCATTGAAAAATGAGAAGATGCTATGATTTTTTGATACTTAAAATTCCCAAGAATTCATTAGCCATAATTAAATATGATCCAGTTCAAAACTCTGGTCTTAGGACATGTATTGCCATGTATCTTATAAAATAAGCTACTATTCTTATCTGTGCAATATTCACTTTATTTATTGTCATTTGTAACATACATGGAGCTGCAAGTGTTCATGGTATCCTTCAAAATAACAGAAACCCTGCCTTGAAGACATTAAACTCTTAAGGCAACTGGAAGTTAGAAGTTAAAAAATGAGCATGAAAGTTAGTAACCAAAAGTACTAGTTCACTGTATAATTCTAAAACACTGATGATGTTTGCACATAATAATCCAAGCATAATGTGGTGCAGGCTCAAAACTGTAGTAATATAAGCTAATAGTATGAAATTTGGAAACGGGTTCCTCTTGATAGTTGGCAGTGTGCTCCTAGCAATTGAAAGCAGCACTAATCTGTTGCTTATATGCAAAAGATGCAATGTATTATAAAGATATTAAAGTTCTGCTACATTTTATAATTTTCCTTGTTAAAACCCCAAACTGCCATGTCCCTGAAACTTGAGTCAAACACAAGCTTATTTGCACTAAAGAGCATGGCCAAAAAAATAAATGACAGGGTGGAAAAGCTAGTTGGAACCTCTTGAAATAATGGGTTCTGATAGGAGAATTTCACATTTGTCTATTTGAAAGCTATATGGTCCAGGCAGACAATCTGTCAGTTCACTAATTTAATAATGCACTTTACCTTTTGTATATAGAAGATGTACATTTATGCCACTTGACAGGTGGGATGTGTTTCAATAACTATGTAGCTAGAATCTATAAGGTGATCTCTTGCATGCATATGTTTGTGTTGGAACTGTTGTTGTAACAGGTTTCCATTAAATCAGTATAACGGAGAAGGGTAGAAGATGCTTTTGAAACAAATCCCAGTATATTTAACAAATAATTTTAAAGTAGAGTTCACATTTGATGTCTTAAGAACTAGAATAAATAAAATGCTATTTCCAACCCAAATTCGTATTACAGTTGAGACTGTATTTAGTTGAGATTCCCCATAATGCCCTGACAGTTAATTTGGGGAATTTGTCCAGACCAAATTTTTTTTCAATCATTGTTTCATTGTTGATATATGTTTAAGTAATGAATAAATATGCAGTACATAATATTATACTCAAATTAAAAGTGTGGTTAGCTGATGTGGCATTATTTAAAGAACACTCAGACTAAAGAAATAAGGTTTCAAGTTAAGGAAATGCAAGGAACCTATGAACAGTCACTAACACAAATATGATATCTCAGAATTCACAGAAGTACTAACCTTCACCAACTAAAAAGGGTATTGGGAGATTTAGTGTATCCTTCCATCTTAAAAGCTTCTTAAGATGTACATTTGAAAACTAGATAACTGTTACTTAATAATACTTTACTGAGAAACACTGTGTACTAACAATTCATCAAGAGTGTGCTATATTTACTGCGTTCATTTTATATCTATAGATAAGAATACATTATATAGTCATCCTACCTTAATATAATCATGTATTTATATTGTAATTTTGCAAATATTTTCCATAAAATAAACATTTATCTGAGCTGCACAATTTGAAGAGGATGAAATTGGAATACACCCTCAGATGCTCATTTTAAATAAGCAGCTACCATTGAAAGCTGATGTATGTATTATCATTCCTTTAAATTTGGGTTTGTGGTATATATTAATATTTAAATGAATAGGACTTAATTTGAATTTTAAGTGGTTTTCTGAAAATAATTTTTTCATAAGTGTGAGCTTTTTTTCCTGCTTATCTCCAAATGTTTTTCATTGGAACTATTTATGAAATCCTATTCAAAGCTTTATGTAAGGGGTTTGCTTAGTCACCACTTAGTTTGAAGTCTGTCTTTACTAAAATACCAAACATCTTTGACAACATACAAAGAGGAGTTAACATTGATTCTATGCCTACAGAATAATACAGGTGTAATATTTATCACTGCCTGAAAAGGATCTTAAAATCCTTCTGAAATTTCCTTAAATGTTTCTTGAATTTCAAAGAGAAATGGTGGCTAATGGCTAGCCCATCAGGGAAAGAGAGTAAGTATGATAACATGCTGTTGATACAACCCATAGTCCACCATACTGTAGCAATGAAGTTCAGGGGAAATGTGCTTTTCCCAACTTAATATCATGTGAAAATTGGGTTTTCAGATTACAGTAACTCTGTCATAAAGAAAATATACCCAAATTTAGTAAGTAGAGCTTAGAAAAATAATATATGTATAAGTATATATTTTCATGTATAGTGGAAAAAAATCCATAGTTGTTATTAATTTGACATGCTATTTTAAATCATTTAAATTTATTTTGGTAATGAGATTTTAATCACTATTTTTGAATGGGGAAAAACATACACATAGTACAAAATGGAAACAGTACAGATGGGTAGAGGGTGAAAAGTAGCAACCAATGTTAGCAATTTCTTGTGTATCCTTCTAGGGTTACTCTGCATATACAAGTATATGTGTATAATATATATATATATATTCTTTTTAAAAACATACAGATGAAAACATATTATATATACTATCTTGTACCTAGTAGGTTCAATTTCAGATCTGTCATTTTAAGTGACTTTTTTTTAACTTAGATATCATACTTGAGCTAGTTAACATATCACTTAATTTGAAATATATTACTATACCAAGGAAATATCAAAGAAATTTTGAATGAATCCCATTGGTATTTACTTAAAATGCAAATATATGTGTATTTTAAATATACAAATACTCAGTTTATCCTACTAGTTTCCCTTCCCTCTTCCTAGCCATCTTGCCTTCCTATATTCCCCTCACAAATATATTAGTCTTTTTCCTGAAGTAATGCAGTTCAGGAGTTCCAGGATATTAAATAATTTAACCAAGTGTTATCTTAAACCGTGTTCTCTAATGAAAAACACCCATATTTAAAAGCTTTAATAAAGTATCACTTTCAGTCAATTTTTACTAATTCTGTTACTATTATCTTTATCCAAAGACCTTGCCATTATAAAAGCAAATGAGTATCAGAACTTAGTGAAAAGGTTATAATTCTTTTGAAATACTTTATTAACATGAAGCCTTTATCTTTATGAGAAGGGTATAACGTTCATTTAGCAACCTCATCAAATCCAAGTTTAAGCAGATAGGTAACTCTAGACCCGATTGTTTAGAGCTTTGATTTTTCACTGAAGGACCAAGAGTCTGTCAGTAGTCTTGGGACCAAAGGTGCTGGGATGATTTGGGGAATGAGTAAAAATTGGGGTGCTATGAGGTTACAAGTACAGCTAAACTGTCTCCACTCTCTGCTGGAAGAATATGAAATGGTCAATATAATTTTTAATGAAGTTAGCATTATTACTATTCCTATAAACATAAACGAAGCTGCTTTAATAGTTTTGTGAGCACTCCTCCCCCAAAATCATAATTCTCTTTTCATTCCCATCAAGAGTGCATTTTGATATGACTTTTCTATTGACCACCAAGAAAAAATTATCTGAAAAATGGAAGATCCCATACTTGAGTCCTGAAAGATGCTATCTAATTATGAATTAAAGCAACCAGAGTAAAAGATCCAATACAATTGTAAATATCTTTTAAAATGTGGGTTGAGGAAGAAGAATTTTTTCTCATGGATTGGTATCCATGAATTTTATGAACATGTCATAAGGTTTACAAATTTAAAGCATTGCTTTAAACTTTAGAATAATAACTCTATATTTGGTAGCATAATGTCCTGTTTACAAAATGAGAGAGGTGTTAAAAGATAAGATCCTCTTAAACATATTTTAAAAGCATAAAAGAGTTTGCTCCCTTTATTTTCATGCTGAATAATTCATTATAAAATTCATTAAAAATTCATCTTTAGGAATGAATTTTGCTTAAACTTAGGCTGAAAAATATTAATAATTTCCCATCCTTAATTGAAGAGCTTCCCATGTTGGTGCTTTCTGGTAAATTATATTTTTCAAACTTTATGTTCTTTTGAATATTTCTTATGAAAAATTACATATTTTTATTGGGGCCAGTGACATCCACCAGTAAATAAAAACATAATGAATTAGTGCTGCTATAGTGAAGTTACTTTGTGATACGAATATGAAGAAGAAAAACTCATTTAAATGAAATATATACTTTCCTGTTTAATATTGTTAACTTATTTATGATTAAGTAGCAGTTCTCTGTCTTCACACTTTACCCTCTTAAACTTAATTTTTGCAAAAAATTGTTCTATTCGGTTTTCATTTTCCTAGGGAAAGGGAAAAATAGTCCCTAATGAAAAGTGTTTATAGTATTTAAAAGAGTTGCTCAAAGTGTAAGATTGGGGGAAAAAAGCTTATGTTGGTTTTTTTGTCTTTATCAAAATAATGGTATAAATCTGATTATCTTATTTGATCTGATTAAAGTCAGGATTTATTTTGTCAGAAACTTTTATATTCAAAACATTTATTATTTTATTTTTCTTAAAGAAAATGATTCTCTTGGATAATACAGAAATCTTCAGGATTTTGTTGTGGATTCGATGGGTTGTTGCCTAGAGGTAGCAAACAGAAAAGAAGAAATAGAAAAGAGAAATACAGTGGCTGATTATTTTGCCTGTCCATAACAAAATTCATCTAAGAGAAATAAGTCATTGTCAGAACTCAATCTCTGTTTAACCTTTAAAAAAGCATTTGAGAAAGAATAATAAGATTAATTCTGCCAAGGTGTGGCCTGACCCTGAGTAAATCACTCAACTTCTGTTGGATGATTTCCTCATGTGAAAGATGAATAGCATTGTGCTGGAAGCTAAGGTTCCCTCCTACTCTAAACATTTAAAATTCTGTATCAGTGGACTGTGAAAGGAAAAATAGATGGATAATACCAGAGTTGGGAAGTGTGAGAGTTTATCTGTTTACATTAAAAACAACTATAATGATGCAGCAACCTGTGGTGATACCCAACGGAACAATGCAAAAAATGTCAGTTTTATAATATGTATGTATTTCTTTAGCCACGCAAAATAAAATTTTGTTTCTAGTCCTTATTAAGACCAAGTTGTTGTACACTAACTACATAACTATACTAAACTTTAATTTTTTAAAAGAAATATTTTTAAATATTGACTATGTCCTATCTCTTTATTATATCCAATATCTCATTATTTGGAAGGAGCATTGCTTGTTTCTGAATATTCTGTAATCATTTTTTATATTCTGCATGGCAAAGGAATTTTACAGATGAATATCACTTCCTGAAATGCCGTTGTTCCTAAAATAACCATAAATCACATTGCCAAGTAATACTGCAGCTGTCATGGTAGTGGTCCCTACTGTCTTCGATTCCTTCTTGTTGATCCTGTCGAATATCCTATGCTAGAAATAATGATGTCTGACAAAGACCTTTGGGAAGGATACTGACCTGTGAACAGTATGGTTCTGTTTTAGAGGACCTGTAACTACTAGGGTATGCAAAGGTTAACCATCTAATGGTTTGGGGGTTTTTTTAGCCTTAAGAAACGTCAAAGGATGATGATTGGAAGAGAGAAGAAGCAGCACACAAGGTTTTTGTCTTAGAAGCATTTATTTATTTATTTACTTATTTATTATTACTATTTTGTTTTTTTTGAGATGGAGTCTCACTCTATCACCCAGGCTGGAGTGTATGTATTTAAGCAAAGAAGCATGTATTTAAGAACCCCAGTCCTCAACTATGCAGTGCCCCACCACTGCCAGTGGAGAGGATTAAAAAAGAGTGACCCATTTCTCCCTAGACCTCTCTTTTGGTGCCTGTTTATCAAAGACTCCATTTAAGAGTAACTTAAGTGTATTTTGAAGTGCATATGCATGTGTATTTTGCTAATTTCAAAAGTTTCTGTGCACATAAATTCCATTACGGAAACATTCCATATGATAACTAATCTTTGCCCTGGTGGTGGTTCAAAATAGCAATTTGGTTGGTCTGTTTTCAACAAATTCTATAGAATGAATTGGCTGTTGTTAGAAAATGTTTTCTGTCTTTTCTCCTCCCTCTCCTCAAAATAGCAGATACATTTTAAATCCTTGATTGCTTCTTTTTCAGTGGTGTTTGAAATCTAAGTGGGATTTGAGAGAATACTTTCTACAAAAGTGCCATTTTGTAGAAACTTTCCTCAGCTTCCCATCAAATATTCTAAGCAACTTTACCCAAAGAACTCACCTATGTGCCAAAACTACTGAGCAAAATAAAACAACAGAACCATAGGAAAATGATGTAGGAATAAGAATAAAGATATATACAGACACCTAAATTCTCAACATTCCTTATCATTTGCTAATTTACTTCAGAGACTACTGTATTTTATTTCTAGGTTCTTCAAACTATCAATGTGATTTATTCCAGTGATTTGTCAGTCTAGAATTTCAATAGAACAAAATCTTTTGCTGCTTAGTAGATGTGCCAAAAAGGGCATCTCATGTTATACAGTTGTAAAAATAGAATTCTAAAATTCCATTCATTATAATCCTCTTTCCTTCTTCCCTCCTGCACACTGTACCCTATTGGAAGTGGGTAAGGGCATTAATTTCGTTCACTATCACATGGACCCACTCCATCCTATTTATTTGTTCAGAAGACAATTGAAACACAATAGAGACCAGAGCTGCTCTTTGAAAATCTAGAAATTGCCCTGTGAGCTAGATCTATAGACTCTAAGAAAGAAGGGCTACTACTTCACTGAACTATTCTCCACACTCTTGCCATGTTTCTATATAAGAGTTTAAGATGAATAGAAAACCGATTTGACTTGGGATGACATGAACTGAAAGGTCAGTTACTCCAACTTTTCAACACACAGTGCATCTTCAGAAAAATATTTTTTACTAGCATGACTGACAGGTAATTTCAGAAATGAATTTAGGCTGAGCGTGGTGGCTCACGCCTGTAATCCCAGCACTTTGGGAGGCCAATGCGGGTGGATCACTTGAGGTCAGGAGTTCAAGATCAGCCTGACCAACATGGTGAAACCCCTTCTCTACTAAAAATACCAAAATTAGCCAGGCTTGGTGGTGCACTCCTGTAAACCCAGCTACTCAGAAGGCTGAGACAGGAGAATCGCTTGAACCCAGGAGGCGGAGGTTGCAGTAAGCTGAGATGGCACCACTGCACTCCCGCCTGAGCAACAGAGTGAGATACCATCTCAAAAAAAAAAGAAAAGAAAAGAAATGAATTTGGTCCCTAGAGAAGCTTCACCATGACCATTTTAATAGAGAAGGTGGTAAGAAAAGGAAGAGTCGATTAAGATTTATTAGTAGTAATAACTATTACTTATTGACCACCCACTGTATACTAGACATAGCTGGGCCCCTTATAACTACTATTCCTAATCCTTATAACAACCCTATTATCATCCCCATTTTCATTTTCATATGATTTTCCAGAGGTTTTTAAACTGGTTCGGAATTTCAGAATTAATGTATTTGAACGCAAATTTACACCAAAGCCAAAGATTGTGCCCATTCAGTTAGGCCAAACTGCCTTTCAGACTTCCTATGAAGCTGATCCTTCCAACTCTAATAAAGCACAGTCTATCCCCGGTCGCCACTATACATCTGCCTCAGCTTACTAGGAATTATTTTATCCAAAACCATCCCCCATATGTGGGACTAGTCTCACCAAAGAGACGCTTGGCTTATGTGAGGATTCCGTTGGTTAAAGTTGGTGCTAATACATACAAGTTATTTGATCTTTAGTTTACAGATAAAACCTCTAATCCTGATCAACTATTTCCAATAAATGTCATAATTTTTTAAAGGGATCAGATCACAAGAATGTGGAAGAGCTTCACAGTCTTATCCCTAGGGGCAGAGAGGAGGCAAATTACTATTCACCATGGGTCTACAATTTCATTTTCATGAACCAAAAACAACTGGTTATCTTAGTTTCAAAATAAATCTTACCAGTATTTTTGGAAGTTTTATTGATTTCTTACAACTTTTTCCTGCCATCTTATTGATGTCTCACAACTTTTCCTGCCATAGTCCTCCCTACATCATTCCTCTCATTTTCATATTTAATTACCAAATTTCCTCCTCTTTCTCTTAATTCCAGTGGAATAAACAGATAATTGCTCCATTTACAGATACATATTTTTCCCCATTACTATGGGGCACTAATTTTCAAACTTCAGTGTGAATACAAATCACCTCAATGGTTTGTTAAACCACAGATTGCTGGCCCCAGCTCAGAGTTTCTATTCAGTAGGGCTGGTAGGGTGGGGAGAAGACCAAGAATGTGAAATTCTAACAGTCCCAAGGAGAGTGGATGCTATGATCTAGGGGGACCGCACTCTAAGAACCACATTGCTCTTAGCTGATGAGATTTTTACCTTAGCTACAAAAGATAGTGATGGAAAAACTCAGTCAAAACAACTAGGGTATCTGGGTAGAAAGAGGAGACTCTGAGAGCTACTCCTTCTGCCTTGACAAGCTTACAAATCTTGAAACAAGCAACTTTTTAAATAAGTTGACCATGGTTTTGGAAAAAATTATTTTCTTGTCTTTTTAATAACCTTTCTGATTCCCTCTCATTTTTCAACAGCTATCTTGAGAAAAATCAGATAGGAATTAACAGTTATGAAACCTCATGTGAAAAGTTCAGCTTTTAAATATATGGAGACTGATGCATATTCTTAATTTATTATGTAATTATGGTATATAAATCTTGGTAAAGCAAAGTGAACAATTTATCTACTTAAGAATTATTAATACAAGTTTAATGACTATTAAATATTAGGACTTGAAAGATCTTGGAATTAATTTAGTCCCTTAGTTTTCCATTTTGCAACATACATCATGTAGCTCAAATGGTTCATAATTACTAGAATAAGCTAAGTAAACAGAATTTAAAGGCTAGAGCTTAAAATGCTGATTATGTCTTAAGATATATAAATGGTGAGAAATATACTAATTTCCTCTAAAAGCATGTAGTGTTTTTACCATCTTCATGTATCCTCTCTGTACGTATAGAATGGAGGAACTATATACTGTAGTGTGTTTACAGTACCTTTTTTTGTCTGCAATCTCTGCCTCCCAGGTTCAAGCTATTCTCCGGCCTCAGCCTCCTGAGTAGCTGGGATTACAGGCGTGTGCCACCACTCCCAGCTAATTTTTGTATTGTTAGTAGAAACAGGGTTTTGCCATGTTGGCCAGGCTGGTCTCGAACGCCTGACTTCAGGTGATCTGCCCGCTTTGGCCTCCCAAAGTGGTGGAATTACAGGCATGAGCCACCACTCCCGGCCTACAGTACTTTTCTTTAGATTAACAATTGAACTCATTGCTTTAAAATTAGAGATATTGGCTGGGCCCAGTGGCTCGCGCCTGTAATCCCAACACGTTAGGAAGTGGAGGCAAGCAGATCATGTGAGGTCAGGAGTTCGAGATCAGTTTGACCTACATAGTGAAACCCCATCTCTACTAAAATACAAAAATTAGCCAGGCATGTAGGCAGGCTCCTGTAATTCCAGCTACTCCGGAGGCTAAGGCAAGAGAATCACTTGAACCCAGGAGGTGGAGGTTGTAGTGAGCCAAGATTGCCCCACTCCACTCCAGCCTGGGCAACAGAGCAAGACTCCCTATCAAAAAAGAAAAAAAATTAGAGGTGTTTCACCTGAACACTCATTGAGCCCACTTTCTATAACTAACATATTTTTAAATAATTTATTCTATGCTTGCCAACCTTGTAGATATTCTGTACTATAATTAATATGTTGATCAAAATTAATAAAACCATATTTTTTTGAGATGGGGTCTCGCTGTGTCGCCCAGGCTGGAGTGCAGTGGTGCGATTTTGGCTCACTGCAAGCTGCGCCTCCCGGGTTTATGCAATTCTCCTGCCTCAGCCTCCCGAGTAGCTGGGACTACAGGCGCCCGCCACCACACCCGGCTAATTTTTTCTATTTTTTAGTAGAGATGGGGTTTCACCGTGTTAGCCAGGATGGTCTCGATCTCCTGACCTCATGGTCCGCCCGCCTTGGCCTCCCAATAATAAAACCATATTTTGTATTGAAATCTATATAATATCTATAACTGTATATAAACCTTAATGCTATCATTCTAGTGGATTACATCCTATTGAAGTATTAAATTAATTCATACGTAGACATTTGGCAGTTCTGCAAGTTCATTGACTTCTCTTAACAGCTACTACCTTTGAATGATTAGCACTCCAGAACACTGAATTAGTTCCTAATTGTGAAAATGATTAACTAACTGCTGACATAACAGAGATAGTCACAAACTCAAATGGATCATTATAGGTAATGTAACTTTTTTAAGAATTCTCTATTCACTTGTATTGTGGCTACAAGATACATTTTAGATTTAAAAAATTAAGTGTTGGAATTATACTTTGAGTAGGCTTCAGGCAGAATAAATTTATAGTAGACTTCAGCTCAACATTAGGGCAAACTTTAAGGATTGCGTGACTTCTCTCCTCCTGGAATTATTTAAGGTAGAGACTAGGCACGCACTGAATGTGGGATGCATAAAGGGAATTAAAAAATCAGAAAAGGTGAATTGTTATGGCTCAAAGATTCTTCTCCACTCCAAGGGATTCAGAATTTATTGGAAATAATCATTGGAACTTTTGCCTTCAGGGCCTTCTGTTAATTTACTGGTTTGGATAAAGAAGTGTGATTTCAAATTTTCTAATATTATTGTGAAAACATATAAAGAAAAAAGTCCTTCTTCCCATCCTTTGTTATTGCAGAACAACATAAGAACTAGGTTTTAAATTTTCATGAACCTTATTAATTAAATGACTAGTTAAATAGTATTTATGAAATTTATTCTGCAAGATTAAGTCTACCTTTTATAATTTTCAAAGAAACTTTTCACTTTCAGTCTTTTTTCAAGAAAGATTGTATGAAGGAATAAATTTAGTATTTGTAGTGCTATTTCAAAAGTACCTGCTATAGATTTATTTAGAAAGACATAAAAGGCAGTAGGGTAAATTGGAAAACCAAATTATTGGATATTATCAAATTTTTTCTTTATAAAAATTCAGATTAAATTCTGTTTAAAAGTCGAAACATCTGTAATATCGTTCTGCATTTTTTCTTGCACTGCTCAATTCAGGTGGAAAGAAGCAACATCGTTTGCTAATTTCACCTTAAATTTTTTGCTTTAAACAAGTTTCCAAGTAAGTTCATTATTGTTACAAATGCAATCTTATCTAAATTCAGGACCTTGTGAATTCATATGAAACTCAATTCTCCCGGTACTGTCCACTTTTTTCTTGTTACTTCTTCTAATCATCTCTGCTTTCTTGTGATACTGTAACATTTCCAGATTTCAAGTGGGCAAATAGTAGCTTTTATGGAGAGATCTGAGTGGTTTAGATGTTATCACACAAACATCTATAAACTATATTGCACATTTCTAAATATTTGGCTAAGCAAATTTTAGTCCTCCACATAAATATTACATACATGTTATATATAATAGATATGGATATATAGTCTCTTATAGAGAGTATGTGTAATATATGTTAAACATATATATTGCACATGCATATATATACAATTTTTTACATATATGTAAAAAATTTTAAAAGAGATCCCAATCCTATTCACCTTTTTCTTGTCCCTTGAGAAGTAGTGGCAAATTGGTTTCATCTCGCTTGTATCTACAATTGATTGGCTGCCCTAAAGTGCTGTGTTCGTATCTACAGGGAGAGGGAAAAAACAGCATTCATGCCAAGTATTTGCTATTTGTCATTCCTGCTTTAGAGACGTGAAAGTTCTCATTGTAGCTCTAAAAATTTCTAGCTTAGCCAGATAGCTGGCAGTTGCAGCACAAACTACCATGTGACTCACCTGGAATGTGTCTCTTCTAATATGTGAAAGAGATTGTTTGAAATCTCTTTCCTTTTTTCTTTTTTCCTTTTGATCGTCTCTCCTTTAAAAGAGCAGAGCATCTCCACTATGCCTCTGAGAAACTAGAAGAGTGATGGCCATGATGATGTCATCAAAGACACTCTTAAGTATTAAACTCTACATTTGCTTCTAATGAGTTCTGACCCCCATTAAAATGACAGCAGTTGCATCCTTTAAAATTGAGTCCAGTGATTCTCAAATATTAGTGTGCAGGTGTATTAAATAAAAATATAGGTTTGGTCCCCATCCTCGGATATTCTGATTTGATTGGTTCAAGACAGGGGTTCAGAAATTGGCATTTTTCGTTGTCTTACTCATTCTGATACAAGTGATCTGGAAGCCCCTCTTTGTCATTGACTTAGACTGTGGACTTGCATTCTTTTTTTGTTTGTTTCTTGTTAGACTTGCATTCTTTCTTCCATATCATTTTTCCAACAGAAATTGCTTAAATTTTAAATACTCTCAGTCATAACACCATGGGATGATGATTTTTTGGTTACAATATTAATAAGTAGTATCTGGGGCTCACTTTATTTTATGTATTTATTTATCTGCCTATTTATTTATTTATTTTTGAGACAGAGACTCACTCTGTTGCTCAGGCTGGGGTGCAGTGGTGCGATCTCAGCTCACTGCAACCTCCACCTCCCAGGTTTAAGTGATTCTCATGCCTCGGCCTCCTGAGTGGCTGGGACTACAGGCATGTGCCACCATGCCTGGCCAATTTTTGTATTTTTGAGAGACAGGGTTTCACCATGTTGGCCAGGCTGGTCTCAGACTCCTAGCCTCAGGTGACCTGCCCGCCTTGGCCTCCCAAATGCTGGAATTACAGGTGTGAGCTACTGCGCCCAGCCTTGGTTTGCTTGTTTGTTTTTGTTGTTGTTTGTTTGTTTGTTTGTTTTTTGAGATGGAGTCTCGCTCTGTCCCCCTGGCTGGAGTGCAGTGACACGATCTCACTGCAAGCTCCGCCTCCCGGGATCACGCCATTCTCCTGCCTCAACCTCCTGAGTAGCTGGGACCACAGGTGCATGCCACCATGCCTGGCTAATTTTTTTATTTTTTGTAGTGACAGCATCTCTTTATGTTGCCCCAGCTGGTGTTAAAGTCCTGGGCTCAAGCATTTCTCCCACCTCAGCCTCCCAAAATGTTGGGATTACAGGCGTAAGGCACTGCACCCGGCCAGGGCTCACTTTAAACACAGAGAAGCTAAATGCATAAATCCAGGTGTTTAAGATTTTATATACTATCGTATTGGCCAGCTTTCTGGGCAGTCATTCCTGGAAATGCCAGTTTCTCACCCGCCTCCTAAACTCACGTTCTGTCTATCTGATCTTACTTGACATCAGTCCACTGGTTTCATACTCCCTGGATTTCACAACCAAACATTTAGAGTCTCTAGAGCCAGGCGACTGGTCTTTCAGTCTCAAAAGTTGACCCTGTAAGTCTCAAATGACATTTCTCAGCCTCTTTTTTTAAAATATATATACAGTATAAACCTATCATTTATCAGGAGTAGAAAAAAATTGCCTTAGTCCATCTAGTCAGTCTTTGAATGCCTCACTTCTGGTGGTTGCGTGTTTTTTTGTTTGTTTGTTTGTTTGTTTGTTTGTTTTCAGTTGTGGTAAAAAAAATGCGTAGCATAAAATTTACCATCTTAACCATTTCTAAGGGTTCAGTAATGTTGTGTTCAATAGCGTTAAGTATATTCACCTTGTCATGCAACCAATCTCCAGAACTTTTTTGTCCTCCAAAACTGAAAGCTATATCCATTAAACAACTCCCCATCTTCCTTTCCCCCAAGCCTGGCAACTACCATTACGCTTTCTTCTCAACCTTTAAGCAAGATATTTTCTTAACCCTTCTCCCATCCATAATGGGTTTACAGTTATTGCTATTTAGCTCTCCAAGTATAAACTTTATCTCCTGTATTGTTAGAATTCTCACATGCAAAAAGATTTACAATTACAAAGCAATTGTGCTTGTATTAAGATAAGATATGCTTATAATCTTTGAGTGAAGGTATTTTATCCTGGAAGCTTTTCCACTGATTTACAGTGGGAGGTAAGCCTTTATTCCTCTTGAGACCTATGGAACTCACTTTATGCTTCCTGGCTGGTTTGTTATTTTATTTGTTTGTTGAAGGTTTAAGGCTAGAGTTACCGGGGCAATTAGGCTTAAATCCTAGAATTTCCTTGGCTTTTTCCTGTGTACATTCTAAGACTGTTTTACCATAACACATTATAACGTAAGTAGTAGATTGGAAGTTTTTCTAGAATTTGACAAATTAATGTTTACTAAATGATTTCATAATCTTTGTTTATTCAGTATAAAACTGTTTACCTTTAAACAACCTTATTAGAAACACAATTTGGGAGGAAATAGGTAAAAAATAAAAATGTATTTTTCTGCAAATGAACTGTTTCAAATGTTATTTTCAAAATCTTTGGCAGTAAGAAAATACTCAACCTGAGCAATACATTTTTTAAACTCTTATTCTGTAAAAGTTTTTCTTTTGAAATGTTTCTCTTCCTCTGTTATTAAAATTTTTAAAGAAATGAATAAAAGCTTAAAGTCTTAAAAGCAATATACATCTAAACAACCAAAAATGCTATAATTATGAGTATGCTGCTTATGATCTTCCCATAGGGAAAAAAAATCTCTCTTTTCTTAGCCTAAATTATTTTAGAGCTAGCCCAAAAACTGATTGATCATGACTCTTGGATAAGGATAACTAAGTCTTGGTTTCATGAATTTAACAATTTATATCAATGCTACCTTATGAGTTTTTCACACAAATGCTATTTGTATTGAACCATTTTAAATAGTTCCATAATCTGAAATAATTCAGTTTTTTTTTTTTTTTTTTTGAGACGGAGTCTCGCTCTGTCTCCCAGGCTGGAGTGCAGTGGCCAGATCTCAGCTCACTGCAAGCTCCGCCTCCCGGGTCCATGCCATTCTTCTGCCTCAGCCTCCCGAGTAGCTGGGACTACAGGCGCCCACCACCTCGCCCGGCTAGTTTTTTTTGTATTTTTTAGTAGAGACGGGGTTTCACCGTGTTAGCCAGGATGGTCTCAATCTCCTGACCTCGTGATCCACCCATCTCGGCCTCCCAAAGTGCTGAGATTACAGGCTTGAGCCACCGCACCCGGCCTAATTCAGATTTTTTTAATGATCTGCTGCAACATATTTGTATTACTGAATCTCATTTTTTCTTTGATTTCCATTATAAAATTAGAAATATTTTCTGGGGGAAAAAGTACTCCTTGAGTTGAAAAGATTTAGTGAAGGTGTTGTGTTGCAGCTGATTCAGTAATGTTCCAGGCAATTACCTTTTTTTGTTTTCAGTGTTCCCCTCACTATTTAAGATCTTTCCTCACTGATCACCATATCACCCCGAAATCACAGAAGTTTATTTAATGTCATGCATTGGTCAGAGCACGTGATGCCAGAACTTAACCTCCCCTCAATTTGCAGCTTCTAACCTAAGCTGGACACTAATATTTTGCCAGTAGGAACCTTTTTTTTGAGATAGTTTCGCTCTTGTTGCCCAGGCTGGAGTGCAGTGGCATGATCTCGGTTCACTGCAACCTCCACCTCCTGGGTTCAAGTGATTCTCCTGCTTCAGCCTCCTGAATAACTGGGATTACAGGCGCCCACCACCATGCCTGGCTAATTTTGTATTTTTAGTAGAGACGGGGTTTCACCATGTTGGCCAGGCTAGTCTCAAACTCCTGACCTCAGATAATCCGCCTGCCTCAGTCTTCCAAAGTGCTGGGATTACAGGAGTGAGCCATGGCACCTGACCAGGAACCTTTATATAGTACAATGAATTCCAGCCTGAAAACTCCCCAAGTTCTGAGCCTTTGTTTAATAAATATTTACCTAATATATCAATTATTATATTAAACTTACTTAGAATGAAGAAGGCCTGTAAGATTTATAATGACTGAAGTTAGTTTGCATTATTGTTCTTCAAGCGTTATTCAACTGTACTCCTCTTTAAGCAAGTTTTTGGGTCACTAGGTAACTGTGATTTGGTTTGTTGATCACCATTTATTGTTTGACTCATTTTTTCAAAGACCCGAGTATTATATTTAATGACATACCAAGCTGTAATTCAAGCAGTGCCCTCTATTAAGGTGATTTGCATCTGACTTGAGGCATATTAAATAAAATCTACATTTTATTTGATGCAAATGTTTTAAATTTTATATGAAAAAAATCAATCTTAGGTAAACACAGAACTTGATTCTTAAATTAGATTCTTAATAACTCAATTCTAAATGATTAGGAAATTTGTCACAAAATAACTATAAAGTGAATGTGAATGATAAATTACTCAGTATACCTATGCTATAATAAACCCCAAAAAATTAGTTGTGTATTATTTGGACTACTATTTCAATCATTCAGAAAATTGTGTTAAAAAATCCTTGCAGTCTTGCTGCTGACCTCATGGTGTGCAGTAGTGTGGTACAGAGGTGATGCACTGTCTTTCAGAAGCCTTGGATCTATGCCTTCTAGGTGGGCCTGGGGCAAGTCATTTAACCTCTGTGGACCTCAGCTTGCTTATCCATAGATTGAGGAAATTGAATCAGAGTGATGATCTCTAAGAACCCCTTCAATTTCTGTATCCCTGAAGTCAGTGAAGCGTCTCTTAAAGTTAGTTTCTACTTTCTTCTTTGGCCTTTTCTCATTTTCCTCCCACTTCCTTGGTTTCATCTCTCATCTGACATTTATTGACCATCCTTTCCTTCTTGGCATAGTTCATATTTAGTTATGGCCACTTTACAGTGTTGCAGTATGCTGCTTCTCTGCCTAATTTGCCCGGTTCCCTTTTTTACCCTGCCATTTAATTTAACATATAAATTATCTTGGAACTAACACAAAAACTAGTTGATTGTGATATATTGTATATATAATCAGTAAGACTTATCTTTTGGCCCTGTACACAAAAGTTTTAAATAGGCAATTCTTCCAGTTCCAAGAGATTTTTTTAGACACAACCTAAAACTTGATAGAGTATATTTTAAACTTAAGTTTCCCATATGAAAAATCCTATCTCCTTAACTTGAATTTAAGTTTAAACGCAGAGACTGTTTCTTCCTCTTTTGTATTCGCCTCTCAACCTTGCGCTGGGCTGATTACTTAAATCATCTCTTTTCACTTAATCACCAGTATTCCTGTTCCTGTTTTGTCTTTGAAATCTCGTTGCTTCAGGATCACAATACTTAACAGACAAATCTAAATGGCAACAATTGTTAATGAAAGTGATAGTTTTAAAATGTAACAAAAAATGCTATGTCATCTTTGTTTCAAAGATGACTCACAGTTAAAGGATGTTTTGTTGCCTGCACACCCTAAATTTTATTTCAGAAATATTCTTTCCCTTGCTTAATGGATAAGTGATGCTGTTCCTCTACTCATTCAAGGGACATTGAGTGGCTACTTTTTGCCAGGCTCTGTGCTAGGGACTAGGGATACAATAACTTAGGAAAGACAAATATTTCACTGCCATTAGCTTTAAGTGTGCCATGTCCAAAGTTACTTGATTCAAAGCAGCTTTTGGAGCCTAATTACAGTATCATTTTGTTCATTCAACAGATAAGTATTTGATTATCTGCCATGTGCCAGACAGTGTGTTGGTATATATGGAAGTGTATTTGAAGCTATCTAGTATAAAATGCTATGCATTATTTTTCCCTTAACAAGTTATCCTTTAAATATGATTAACTATCTACATACTGTCATAGTGCTCAAAATATATTTCATTGATGCAGATTTAGAGAAATACAATGATACTATTTTAAACAATAATTCTGTCCTCCTCATTCCAAATCTGCCTTGATGTCCTAGGGTGAAAATAACTATTCTGTTTCATCTCATGTGCCATTGTGTTCAAGTGGTAATGACTACCTGAGTCCTAGGTTAGAGATGATTGTGAAGCTCCATTCAAGCCCATGGTAAAATACTGTGATGATTTCTGTATGTTGATGGGCAGTTAGATGAGGAAAGGAAGGGGTAGTTACATACATGTCACATGTTAGCCCTTCCTACCCCAGGCTTTTGTATTCATCCTCACTTTAATTTTATTTCACTCTCATTGCATATGCAATATATTCACAAATTCTTTTTCTCCTCATATGTTTGGATTGACGAAAATCCATCAGTGTTCTCAGCTATGATGACTATCTCACCAATGTCTTAGCCAACCAAATGAGATATTACTGACACCTCTTTGTTAGTAAATCCACAGTTGTAATAATTTTCACTATAGAGACACTGCAGTGAAGACAATTAATAGATACATTCAGTTAATCATGAGTACAAAAAATTTGTCCTGAAAGTTTTCTATAACTGGTCATTAATTATGAAATATTTTCTAATTCAATTAAATATAAAAAGAATGTGCAATTTTAAATTATAATAATTTGCTTATAGATTAAAATCATTTTCTAAGTTCTTTCATCTATTATACATCATTTTACCCTGATGAAACTCCTGATTTAGATTAGTTCAATATGACTATCCCTACTTAACAGTTGAAGAAAACCAAAGCCCAGCAGGTGAAATGATTTGCTGTAATCACTTAGCTGCCTAATGAAAATACCAGGGTTTTAACAAGCCTACTGCTCATTGAAGCCTTTTATATTAATAATAACAGAAATTTAAAGGGGTAAACTTGAAATCAAAATTTGGCAAAATTAAGCATATGTGTTTATAGCTCATTTAAAGAGTTTTTTGAAATGCAATCTCGGTATTTTTTGCTTTCATCACATCTTTAGACTCAATTCTGCACTCAGTACACTGTTGGTTTTGGCCCTGGCAGAAGGCCTAGCAACTCATTACATTGGTGCTCATGTCTGTGCACCAGCTGCTTGCCGTCCTCAGCCTCTGCCTCAAACTCTGAGCCTTTGTCCTCTGTGCTTAAGACTCCCTGCCTGAGCTTCCCACCGTAGCTAATCTTCCAGAACTTGACCTTTCCTCACCTGTTAACCCAAATCTTGTCATGGCACCTGCATTGAAGAATAGCCCTCCAAAAGTGATATCGTTTAGAGGATTTAAGAGGTAAAACTACTTCATTTGCATAATAAGTTTGGTTAATTAAACATCTAGTAAATATTTTCCCTGCATTCTTTTTTTAATTTTTTTTAAATTTTTTATTTTTTCGAGACAGGGTCTTGCTGTGTCACCCAGGCTGGAGTGCAGTGGTGCGGTGTCAGCTCACTGCAGCCTTGACTTCCGGGGCTTACATGATCTTCCCGCCTCGGCCTCCCGAGTAGCTGGGACTACAGGCGTGCACCACCACTCCCAGCTATTTTTTCTATTTTTTGTGGACACGGAGTCTCACTATGTTGCCTAGGCTGGTTTACCCTCTACATGCTTATGAACAAGAGATAAATGACCACATGATAAGTTAGAAGCAGACTTTTTCAGAAACCTGTTTGAAAGGAATGATCCAGGTTTTCTGAAACCTACTCAAGAACCCACTGTTTTTCGTCTTCATCAGTACCATGATTACAGTTGTTGACAGTGAAGGCCCTAGAGCACTGCAGTGTTCTCATTTGCGCATGCAAAATTTAATCATGTTTATTAAGCTGTATTTATTAAAGCAGAAAATCAAAATAATACATATTAGAAATATTTCCGTTTCAATAGGATTAAAAGCATACTATTACCTAGGAATTGCTGTTAAGTAAATGACTTCGCTCCCTGACATTCCCAGTTAACCATGGTTTTGTAGCACTACTGAGGAACTAGCAGACTAAATTCTGAATTCTTACATGCAGATTGAATTATTCTGGTGGTTTTTTTGTGTGTTTTTTTCGTTTTTTTAGAGACAAGGTCTCTGTCACCCAGGCTAGAGTGCAGTGGTGCAATCTCAGCTCACTACAACCTCCACCTCCGGGGTTCAAGTGCTTCTCCCACCCCAGCCCCCCGAGTACCTGGAGCTACAGGTGCATGCCACCACGCCCAGCTAATTTTTGTATTTTTTGACAGAGATAGGGTTTCACCATGTTGGCCAGACTGGTGTTGAACTCCTGACCTCAAGTGATCCACCCATCTTGACCTCCCAAAGTGCTGGAATTACAAGTGAGCCACTGCGCCTGACTGAATTATTCTGTTTCTGTATTTATGGCCATAGAAGTTTCAGATTGGCTTAATCTGCGCAAATTATCATATAGTTATAAACATAAAAGTCAGATCGATACGGCTAAGATTATCAAGGAGGAGCTTGATAGGAGTTCCACACTTGCCTTTTGCCAGGAGAAGAAAACAACAATGATTTTAATCCACTTCCTCTACCCCCTTAAGCAATAGCAGTAATTTCAGCTGTATTTTTAGGTATTGGATCCCTGAAAGTTATCAGGCAATCTCAGTGGCCTACTATAAAGTGTAAACAGAACAGACCTTGGTGTCAGCCAGTCCTGGGTTCAAGTCCAAATTCTGTCCTTCATTGTATAATTTGGAGCAGTTTATATAACTGTATAGAGTTGTGAGAATTTATTCATTCATCATTCATTGTATATTTATCAATCACCTACTGTGTGCTGGGCAATCTTCAAAGTTCAGAGGATTATATTGATAACAAAATGTAAGGTTCCCTGCCCTCACAGAACCTAGAGTCAACCAGAATTCTCTTTAAAAAGTTAAATGCTACTGGGCGCAGTGGCTCACACCTGCAATCCCAGTGCTTTGGAAGGCCGAGGC
Organism: Mandrillus leucophaeus; assembly: GCF_000951045.1. NCBI lineage: Eukaryota > Metazoa > Chordata > Mammalia > Primates > Cercopithecidae > Mandrillus > Mandrillus leucophaeus. The sequence continues at coordinate 2,203,504 of NW_012101843.1, forward strand.
GGGTGGATCACCTGAGATCAGGCATTCAAGACCAGCCTCCCCAACATGGTGAAACCCCATCTTTACTAAAAATACAAAAATTAACCAGGCATGGTGGCGCGCAGCTGTAATCCCAGCTACTAGGGAGGCTGAGGCAGGAGAATTGCTTGAACCCAGGAGGCGGAGGTTGCAGTGGCAGTGAGCCGAGATCCTGCCACTGTGCTCCAGGCTGGGCAACAAAGCAAGATTTCATCTCAGAAAAAAAGAAAGTTAAATGCCTTCAGGTACATAAAGCTGTTAACAAAATGTCACGTAATCAAAGCATTTAGCAAATATTAATTAACGTCATTATTAATTCTTTCCAACCCACAGAACGGATGGTTCCCTGGAAAGTATAACAAAATTATGCAAAATTCAAACAGAGCCTCCTTTTACCATCAGAACCTTTAGGTGTAGCAGCTGCAAGGGAATTGGGCTGCTTATAATCTCACGAAACTGTTTTCAGTCAAATATAAAAGTGCACAATTGTGCAGGCAAAAATTTCTTGCACAGGAAACAAAAAGCACTAATTATAAAAGAAAAAGACGATACATTAGACTCCATCAAAATTAAAATTTCCTACTCATCAAAAGACACCATTAAGAAAATGCATAAACTATCCACAGACTGGAAAATAATTGAAGCATAGTTTTATTCCTAGAGGAAATCAGAACAGCTTTGTTTTTTTCTTTTTTAAAAAAACATAATCATTACGCTGTCTGCATGATTGGGGGACCAATTGCTCCAGCGCTAAAAGGATTACATTCACCTATTTCCTAGTACCTACAGTTTTTCTCATCTAGATCTACCATCGACTTTTATCGTTTTTTGGCTGAAGGTGTGTTTGGGGGTAATATAACACTCTCATTTTACAAGAGATAGAACAAATATTTGTATGACTTTGACATCAGTTAACTAGTCGTTTCAGAACTTGAACTAGACGTTATTAAGTGGTCCTTCCACTGTGCAGTGTCTGTTTCTCTAATTACACTGATTTGGCTTCAAAATCAGTGAGATTATATAGGCGTCATTCCGAATATTTGTTTTTATCCTTCAACTAGAAGAGTTTTCTCACCTCTTTATTTTCAAGTTGAAAGCATTATTATAAGAGTATGTTCATGGGTCATTTGACTCTGAAAAAAAATAGCTTTTTGAAGGTTGATGCGCACTTCAATCTTCAATTTCAGGATAGTAAGGAGCCATTATAATTTAAGCCCCAGTGACTGTCATAAACAGCTTTTACCCGACCACCATCTTAATACTGAGATTTTCCTCTTTCATATTTGAACATATTTTTTCTATCATCTAGCTCTTAGAACGCGATTTTCCTTTGATACTAATGATTCCTCTCACTCTCAGAAATGTTGACATGAAATACCGCATGACTGTCCTTTTTGTTGATCCCAAAACTTTTTATTGTTCACTCTAGAGAAGCAGATAATGTCCTTTAGTGTTACTAATTGAATTTTTAAAAGGAAGATTTGATAGCTAAGAATCTGTAGTATCAATTTATCATTTTTACAGTTGGGTCAAGATATATTTATGCAATTTTTATGTTAATAATAACATAATAGCAGTAGCAATATAATGTGTGGCTTGGGAGTTTCAGAGCTTTTTTAAAAAAACTAAGTATGTGCCTATGCTTTTCCTTTTTAACCATATTGAATGTGTAATGTTGAGTTAGAAGACACTGTGAGGTAAGAAATGGCAATTCAAGGGGAATGAGAACATTCGTTTATTTATTCAACAAATCTATATTGAGTTCCTCCCATAGGCCCAGCATTGTACTAGGGAAATTGCTCACTACTTTTATTTTTCCCCTCTAACCTAAGGTGGAGATGATAATGAATAGTAAAATTACATGTTTTAGATGTGTTTGTATGTTATAGGTGGATTTGGGATAGCAAATGCCTTTGGTGGGTTTCACTTGGAATTACAAAACGAAGTAAATTAGAGAAATAATTGTCTGACATCTGATGATAGGGTTTCTTTTGTTTTTTTGTTTTGTTTTGTTTTTTGTTTTTTTGAGACGGAGCTATTCTCCTGCCTCAGCCTCCTGAGTAGCCGGGACTACAGGCACCCACCACCACACCCGGCTAATTTTTGTATTTTTTAGTAGAGAAGGGGTTTCACCATATAGGCCATGGCTGGTCTCGATCTCCTGACCTTGTGATCCACCCCCCTCGGCCTCCCAAAGTGCTGGGATTACAGCCATGAGCCACCACGCCTGGCCTTCTGATGACGGTTTTAATTTTGTAGATGAATATTTGGCATGACGTGGATAAATTCTGTCGAGGTCATTACTGTTTTCTTCTCAAAACCAATAGAATTTTCTCACTTATTTATTTTTAGAATTGTCAGATAGTGTAATAAGTTATTTCTGTAGGAAACTGGGAATTCATTGGATATTTGACTCTGAATGTAACCTCTTTAAAGCTGATGAACGAGTGGTCCCTTAGATTTGAAGTGGTAAGTTAGTCATAAGTTAGGCTCCCAGACACTGGCATTCAACATGATTTTAAAGTGTGATAGACCATATATACACTTGACTGTGCACCAAGCAGCATAAGGTAAAATCTTGTTTCCTTCCCACCTAAAAGTTTCAAGTGCATCAGTCTCCTTTCTCTACTCATGGTGTCTTATTGCTCCACTAGTAGCCCCGATGTAAAACCCGTGTCCTCCGTAGAGAATTAGTCATGAATCCCTTTCCAGAGCATATTGTTCTCTGCGTGGTGGTTTGAAGGGAGAAGTTTTGAAATGAAAAAAAAAAAGAAAAACAAAAATGCCAAGGAGCTTCTGATGCCTTAGAAGGAATGTCGTGTTTCATTGTAATGCATTTTAACATTTTTATTAAGATATAATTTAATGAAATGCTCAGATCTTAGCATGTCATGCAGTCAGATTCGATGAATTTGAAGACACATTTCTGTCACCCTAGAAAGTTCCCATGTACCCCTCCCTGGTCAACACTCCCCCGACCCTGACTTCCAAAAGCAACCACTGAGCAGATTTTTGTCACCACAGGTTAGTTTTGTCTATTCTGGAATCCCCTGTTAATTGCATGTATTTTTCTTTTCTTTTCTTTTTTTTTTGTTTTGTTTTGTTTTGTTTTGGTGACAGGATCTCACTCTCACCCAGGCTGAGGTGCAGCGGCACGATCTCAGCTCGCTGCAACCTCTACCCCCCAGGTTTAAGCAATTCTCATGCCTCAGCCTCCCAAGTAGCTGGGACTACAGGCACATGCCACCACGCCCAGCTAACTTTTGTAGTTTTTGTAGAGATGAGGTTTCATTATGTTGCCCAGGCTGGTCTCAAACTCCTGAGCTCAGGTGATCTGCCCATCTCAGCCTCCTAAAGTGCTAGGATTACGGGCCTGAGCCACCATGCCTGGTCTGCATGTATTTTTCTCTGTTTGGCTTATTTCACTCAACATAATAATTTTGAGATTGTCCATGTTTTTGAGTCCGTCAGTAGAGTGTTTCTTTTATTGCTGATGATACTTTTTTAAAACAGGCAAGAAATAAGCAGATCGTCACTGAATATCTTGATTGACACGTAACTACTATTAAAATGATGGCAGCAAACCTGTAGTAAGAATGCAGGGGGAGAAAATATCCTCTTATATTAATATTAAGTGACAGTACTTCTAACATCTGAACAACTTTCCCACCTTAATTAGCGTTATATGCATCAAGAGCTACTCTTTTGAAAGACTGAATTATTAAAAACGGAACCTGAGTTCACATCAGCAATTGTAACAGCCATAAAACTATTAC
>NW_012101843.1:2211992-2239156 GCF_000951045.1 Mandrillus leucophaeus
CACCACTATGCCTGGCTAATGTTTGTATTTTTAGTAGAGATGGGGTTTTGCCATGTTGGCCAGGCTGGTCTCAAACTCCTGACGTCAATGATCTGCCCACTGTGGCCTCCCAAAGTGCTGGGATGACAGGTGTGAGGCACCATGCCCGGCCAGTTTTCTATATTTATACAATTATTCAGCCAGAAAAAATAGCAGCCATATAGTACTATAATGCTTATATCACTTCAGTGGGAAAAGAAAAATAATGGTATGCAAAAGAAATAAGAAATGTAGCCTGATTACTGAGAGAACACTGATAAAGTTTCAGATTATTCCCGTTGTTGAAATACTTCTCATTCACTTTTCTCATTTCCTTCACCTCCCACTGAAATACCTGCGCTTTCCTTTTCCCCTGTCATACTTAACTTTTTTCTTCAGGTTCCTAAGTTGTTTTACCATCTTCATATTTCATTCTGATAATTCCAAAAATACTTAAATGAATCTTCCCTTTAACATGACCTACTTTAGTGTAGAATTTGGCCTAAGTCTCATTTCTCATACAAAAGCAGTTACATTTGAATTACCAAGAGAATCTTTTTGGTATAATTTAACCCAGAAGGGCAACTTACAGTGCTGTCATACTAAGCCTCAAGGATATATCTTCTCAAGATTGATAAGTGCTTTTGAGCAATCGCTCAAAAGTATGAATTGAAGTCTCTAAACAGTTCATTATCGTTTTGGTTGTAGTAATTAATTTTAATTAACTGCTGATAATGTTTGTTTCCAGATGAAAAAATGAGGATATGGTCTTTGTTCCCATTTGAATATGAACAGTGCTATCAATTTAATGTTAGAAAGGTAAAAGAGATCTCGGCCGGGCACGGTGGCTCATGCCTGTAATCCTAGCACTTTGGGAGGCCGAGGCAAGTGGATCACCTGAGATCAAGAGTTCGAGACCAGCCTGGCCAACATGGTGAAGCACCGTCTCTACTAAAAATACAAAAATTAGCCAGGCATGGTGGCGGGTGCCTGTAATCCCAGCTACTTGGGAGGCTGAGCCAGGAGAATCATTTGAACCCAGAAGGCAGAGGTTGCAGTGGACCGAGATCACGCCATTGCACCCCAGCCTGGGCTTCAGACAGAGACCCTGTCTCAAGAAAAATAAAAATAAAATAAAATATTTTACATGGTATCTTTGCAAAAGGAGTAATGGTGGTTTAAAGAAAATGTATAATACAGTTGTTCAAGAGTTCCAAAACATCAAACTTTTTGGATTCAACTATCCTTTTCTTAAAAAAAGAAGAAAATCTATTTTGAATACTGTACAGATTCCCATCTTATCAGAGGAAGAACTAGTTAGCATAATATAGAATTTTAGAGCTAGAAGAGACTTTCAACATCATCAAGTCTTACCTCTCAGTATTCAATAGTTCAATATAATTATTACCTTTTTACAGGTCTTAGCTTTCCTGCCCTAATTTCCAAAACAACGAAGAACCAGTAGTCCCCAGATCCACTTTGTGTATATGTGTAATTGTCTTTTAATTCCCTCTGATATTCTCCATATTCATGCTAATGATTGCAGCTCTGAGGATTATTTCCTTGATTCATTATGCCTGAATTAGCTTAAGAAAAGAATAGTCTACCAGATGCACAACTTTTAATTTAAATGCTTGGCAAAGGTAAAGATGAGTAATTCAGAGTTTTAGAAGTAGTTGTAGTAATAGTCAAGTGTGTCATTGGTACTCTGGAAAATATATCATATGGTTTTTGCCATAACGATTCAGGAGTGAGTAATACTACCCTATTCAAGAGTAATACTACCCGATTCAAGAGTACCATTTCAAGAGTGAGTAATACTATCCTATTCTTTAAGACAAGTAATACTACCCATCCCATTGTATGGGTGAAGCCAAAGTGAACCAGCACAGCTTTTTGTGGGGGTTAGGGGTAGGAGAGTGTTACAGTGAAGTTCTTTGTTTCTGTTTTCTCGCTCTCATTTCTCATTCATTCTTTAAATCAATAGATATTTATTTTGCCTGTGGTATGAGCTAACAGTTTCTCTGGGTCTGGATAATATAGCAGACAACAAGATCCAGTCTTTGGTCCCAAAGAGCATACAGTATAGGTTCTCACAACATGGACAATGCTAGATAACTGCCCAGAGAGCAGAGAAGTTACGTAGGATCATTATCAACCTGTGCACCTGAACCACTGCACAAGCAATGTATTAACTTTGCCTTGTTCATTGGGATACAGTGAGAAATAACTGTTATAATTCGTTGTGAAGCATTTTGGAAATGGAAAGAGCTACAAAGCAGCTGAATAAAAGAAAACAATATTAAATTATAGGGTGGAAATGATTCTCATAGGTATGTTCAGTATTTATGTCAACACTGTAGGACCACTACCACGGAAAAGCTATTTTAGGTAAATACAGTTGCCTAGCTTTTACAAAGTTGAAAAAATACCTGTGTGTATTAACAAGATAAACTGTGGAATCTTATATTATTTTGGGTATTACGTGAGCTAAATATAGTTGGAATATCACACATACTATGAAGTTTCTATAAATCTGCAGCTTCTATTAAGAGTTTCTGTATTTCAATGTTTATCAGAAGTATTTCTCCAATATTTAAATGCTGAAACTATCCAAGACTATTATTCACAAACAATGGATTATATTCTAATACTCAGAAACTGTAGGAAGGTTTGTTAAATAAAATGAATCTGTCCTGTGATTAACCTACCAGTATGTTCGGTTCGGGGGAGCTATCAGTGATTTATTATGCCTGATCTTTTCTGATTTTAGTTATGTTTTTAAAGTTTGTTAATTCTCTCAGAAGATGAGGATGCCAATTTATATCCCATTGTACACCCTCAAAAGATGAATTCATAGAATGGGCCATATCTTTAAGATGCTTTTATATAGTCATTCTTATACCTAAGATTCAGATGCTCAAGGAAGACACCCATTTAGACAGTTATTTAATGTTCTTTGACTATGAACTAATCCTAATTTTAACTTTAGTACTTTTATGTTCCTACCAGCTTTCACCCTAATTAAATGGGGCACTACACCACAGAGGTTAGCCTGTGGCATAGCAGAGCCCAGGTCATCTGTCACAGAGAATCATAATCTTACATTCTGTCTCTCCTCTGAACAATAGAACTTTGGGGTGGGGGAGAATCTTAATTTATAATGAGGCAACTCTAGTTTTATCACACTCAGAAACAACAAAAATATTCAAAATTTAACTTTCTGTGCATTCCATTTATTTGCAAATATATATCAATATGATTATTACATGAGTAAGAGATCTTCATTTTTTATTGTCATCCCTGATTTGCCAAATTAGGTAATACGGAGAACCTCCACACAGTTGCATATTATTTTACTTGTTCCACATGTTGGTGCTTTGTTCTCTACTGTCCTTTTGTCATTATATTATCTCTGAACATTTCCATTTAGTGTTTCTATTTAGAGTAAAGAAATAGAAGCATGAAAATTAATAACCCATGCATCAGACATTTTTGCTGGACTTTATAGGAATAACCAGTTAAGGCTAGAAACTTCAGTGTTTAATACTGTTTTCAAAACTTGATTGTTACATATATTGTCAGTTCAGTGATTGAAGACAAGATGTATATGTAGACAAATAGATAAAAACAGGGTAATTAAACCAGTGTGGGGTTTTTTTTTATTTTAAAGGAAAACACATGTGACTTATGTGCATTGCATGGCAGAGTATTACTAAAATTTGCCTAAACAAACCATCATGATGTTTTCAGGTTGTATGGTAATGCTTTGACTATAGAGTACTTGGATTTGAATCCTCATAATCACAAAGGCTCTTAACAGTTGTTTAAAACAAAAAACAAAGACTATACTGTTTCTAGAAAGTATCATCTTCTTGGTTATATTTGTGCTAAATGTATGAATCTGTACTATACCGGTATGAAAAAGTAAAACTGTATATGTATTTAGATTTTGAAAAGTAGCATTGTGCATTTTAGAAAAACATTTGGCAACTTGTGGCACTTTGGTAAAGGAATGTGCAATTATAAAGGTTAATGCCATTTGATTTTTTTTCTAATTCCCAGTAATTATTCTTACTAGGCTTTAGAGTCAAAACCAAACCCAATTTTAAGACTAGCACTTTTTTCCTACTGGTAATTCCTGTTTTTGTAATTACATGGAATGTTTAACTTAAACCATTCTTTGCAATGAGTTTTAGCTTTCCTCCTCTATCCTAACTTCAAAACCTTTAACTTAAGAACCATTTTAAATTAATCCAATGGTAACCAGAAGAATATTTTAAGTATCATGACCACTTAATCTTGTGCCTGATTTTAGTAATTTTCTGATAAAAATAACTGAATTCCTGGAAAAGAATATTCAAACATTTTAAGTAGTTTTCATTGGTCATAAATAATTGCGTAGTTGATGTCCATATAGTCATAATTTATCTAAACTCTGGAGCTGCCAAGGCAACTAAGTACACAGAAGTGCTTAAAACACACCCATATCCCCTAAAGAGAAATGACAAGACTTGGAAGAATCAGAATTCTGTATTATTATGGGTATCACATATATATAAGCTATTTTATATATATATACACACACATACACGTACATTCTATTAGGTTACCAGTATTTTACTGTCATGCACCCATGGGTAGTAGAAGCAAAATAAAAATAAATATAAATGCTTAACTTTAGATGTTGGCACCAATATAGATTATACATAAGCTGTTGCAATAAAAAATATTCATTGTGCCTGTACCTGAAAAATTTACTAGGTTTTCTCTGGCCTTTTTTGTTTAGGCCTGCATGATCATTTTAAATGTATAGCTAGCAGGATATATGAATGAATGGATAAAATGATGGCTCTGTTTGCCATGGGATTAAAAATTCTGTTGAATTTTCTGAGGGGCATTGGCTGCTGTATATTACATCATAAACTTATTGTTCACAAGCAACATGAGTCTATCACAGCATTTAGAAATTTTTTTCCCACAAAATGAATTCAGAATTGACAATTCAAATTTGTAATTTTAAGCTGCTAATTATTAAAATTTATTAATATCTTATGGATTGAAGATTACACGAAATAAAAGCTACAAAAGAATGCTAATTAATAACATAACTCCATATACTATCAAACTTCTGATAGCATTGAGTTTCTTATAAAGCCTTAAAATATTTTAATGATAAATTAATTACCTGGAAAAGAAGGCACTTTATTACCTTGAACTAGCTATTCATCTGTATAGAATATGTCAAAAATCCCTTAAATTATTCTTTATCCTTTTATAAATTTATCCTAGTTACATGTTTTTCTAAAGCCTCTTATAGTATAATGTGTCAATTCAAACTATTGTAACTTAACAGAAAAATTGTTAACGATATAACCAATGAACAATACAGACATAAAACTCAAGAATAACAAAAGTACATGTGATAATAAGACTGTTAGTCTAAGTTAGTCTACAATCATTTGAGATTTTAAAATGTCAGATTTGAAGAGTTTTTCATTGAACAATTTTTGGACAGTTTTTATTTTTAAATCTTACTTTTAATTGGTACTACCTTGTCTTGAAATGTTGATCAAAGGTAAAGGCAATCATTAAGCTGGTCCCTTATAATTCAATTTTGCTTTAGTTGAGATTTTTTAGTGTAATTCTAAAACATTAAAACATCCGTTTGTTTCTTTTTTGCTCAAGTCAGCCACACCTGGTGAACTATCAAATTTAAATCATCAACCTGGATGTGCTGCTGTGTATAGCTGTTTCCTCTTCAGAAAATTAGTACTTGATTTATACAAAGAATTTAGTTCAGCAGAAAAAGCATAGGATAATTTTTTCAAAAGGGTTCAACCCTCTCAAGTTAAACCTTAACATCTTTCTGACATTCATAAGGATAGGCTTTTATCCAAGAAATGTTTTCAACAGAAAAATATTTCAAAGTGGACAAACTCCACTTTCTTTTTTGCTTGAGGGGCAGTACACTTTTACAAAAACACATTTTTCTATAAGTTTCCTTATCTTTAAGTCATTCTCTGTGGTGGCCATTTTTCCATCTCTAATTTTAAATGTTTTGCTAACTGTACATGCAGTTTCCTAGACAGTCTGATCATTACATGATATAGAAAGGAGTCAAGTTTATCAGAGGTCTGTCCTTCAGAGGTCTGTCCTTGTGAAGGGGAGAGACCAAACACAAATTCCATGTCAGTTGTTTTGGTTTGGTTCTTTGTTTTCTTTTAAAAATAGGATATATTAACCCAAAGGTGTGTTAATGTCATGGCATGAACAATCTTCAATGTAGACCTATTGAGTATTTTGTGATGCTGAGTAACAGACGTTTCTCAACTCTCTGTGATGCTAAATATTTTCCTTAGGAAGTTTTGTTTAATGTTAGATTGTTGTTCTGAAAGATGTTGGTCCTAGTGGGATTTTTTAAAACTTGGAAAACAAATAAACGCATGTATTACAAATATAGAAATGGTGAATTGTAAACTTACCATATAGTACTGATTTCTATTTTCAAAAATGTTTTGCTGTTAAATATATACAACATAAAATTGCTGCCGTACTGTAATTGAGTACTTTTTCCTAAATGACCCTGTTATCACTATTCCAGAATTAGAAGTTGGGCAGATACATGATTGATTCATGTGTCTGCATAGATGCTTCAAGGTATATTCTTCTCTTGGTGAGTAAAATTATATTTTCCTTGGCATCAATGCATTGAGATCTGAATATACCTGTATCTATCAATCCTTATTACACATTTCTTACGCAGTAGCTTCAAATATGCCAAAATTGGCCTAGACACAACTAAAAATTGAGGGTTTGTTACATGCTTTCTAACAGAAAGGTTTTCAACGAGTTTAATTATGGGTTTGTACTGTGAAAATAGTGGAACTCCCTTGAAAACTTCATGTTTGCTAAATTCAAATTAATATTTTTTCTTTAGCTCACAAATTACCCCAAATCCAGAGAGAATATCAACCTTTTTCACTGTTGTCAAATCAAGCATAAGGAACAGCCCCATGATACTACAAAAACAGTTGAGGAATAAGGAATAAATCTCTTATGTTACACCTCAGAATAAAGGCATTCGGTGAAAGAAATGAACTGAAGTTCATCATGAATGCAAGCCCTCAGTACTTGACATTCCTCCACGGAAGGGAAGACAAATATCGACACCACTGGCATCATTTCCAAACTGATCTTATGTGGAATAACTTCCACCACATTGAAGTACTTTTCGACTCTATCCAGTTTTTGGGTTTTTTTTTTTTTTTTTTTCATTCATCAGGCCTTTCTGTTTTCAAACCACCATTTGTCAGCCTTGAGGTAGAGAGACGTATAGATTTGAAAATACTTTCTTAAGAGATCATGTAACTATATAACTCTGAATTTAAAAATTGAGGGGGAGGGATAATTTCAACCCACTGCCTCTTACCAGAAACATTTTTTTAAATCTGTAACTGCTTTAGTGTTAACAGGGTACAAGGTGGTTTTTGTCCCGTATTGTTCTTAAAAGATTCTCATTTATTGTGATTGTATTGTACTGTATGAAAACAAATCATAAATTGCCTTGTATTGTTTATAATAGACCATACCACGTACTACTTCAGTTTTTATGTTCCAAGTTTTTCAGTGATGCATGTTAACAGTTAGGTCCTAAAATTCTGTGGTGCTAATTCTCCCATACCCAATGGTGCTTTTGTGGATGCTAACTGCACACATGCTGAACAAAGCTTGAAGTTTAAAACTTTCCTCCCTTCCTCTGTTTATATGAAGTAAAATAAAATAACTTGAATTTGTCTCAAAGTATCACTGACAATCTAATAAACTTGTTTATATGTGTGATTAGTTTGGATTCTTAATTATTTTACAGAAAGCATCTCAGCTCTGTTGGACCCCAAAAGTTGATTTTGTGTTTATTTCATTATATCATTTGTGCCCCCCAATTCGTGGTATCTTTATAAATTTAAATGCAGTTTGTCTGGCTTCCAAAATCATGTTTACGTAGGATCTACAGAAACTAGACCTATCAGAACTGGAAATGAGTAAGTTGAGAAGATCAAAAATGTGCCAATCCAGTCTATTACAGTGCCTTTATCTATTTTGTAATTTATTAATAAGGTTTTAGCACCTGGTTGAGCCAGGAGATAACATTTGCATGAAAGCAAGTATGCCTTCAAAACCTTTATTGCAACTCAAATGACATTGAAAAGGCCATTTCTATATGCTGATATTAAAAGTTCACTCCCCATGTATGAAAATAGTGACAAAAAATTAATTTTGAATTTTCCAGGACAAACTGACATCATATGCCAGAATGTCATAATAGATAAACTCATGGCAATGGTTTTATTGGATTTTTAGCTTCTGCATCTGTCTTAAATCACAACAGAAGGCCACGTGAACCTGCCAATATCTTCATGAGGGCAGAGGGCTGTTTCTCCCAAGCCAGAGATAAACTCAATATAAAGGCACTACGTAAATTTGCATTCCAACCTTGGTACTTTGCCTAACTCATGGGTAATGTTAAAATTTGAAAAGAAAAAATGGAAACAAATGTATTAAAGTTCCTTGAGCAACAATCATTGACCTTAAATAGAAGATGATCAAACCTATTGGTCTAATAATCTAGCGGGTATGATGACTGAAATGATATTCCCATACTACTATGGTTCTTTATTATATAAAGAGTTTCAAGCCCAGTAATTTTTGCCTCAACTAGCTATTAAATTGTGTCTAACTTCTAACATCAGAAAATGAAGTTTAGAGAATAGTGCCAATGTGAACTTAAGCTTACTTCTGTGACTATCTGAAATAAATGCAATATTTACTAAATCACAGCCTCTCACCAAAGATATTTCTACAATATATTTTTGTAACTACCTTAACTGTATTCCATTTTATGAAAACTGGTAAATAATAAATGTGCTACAAATTAATTCCACATTTTCTTTTGGAAGAAAAATCTGTTTAATCTACATGAAAATATCTCTAATTTTACACCCGCAGTCAACCAGATTTCTGTATTAATTTTCATCGTTTGTCCCATCAAAAAGATTATCCTGAAAAATGCTTCTCAGCTTTCATTGGTAGTAGCGAAATTTTTAAAAAATCTTAGCCTTAAATAACATGAATATACTTTGTAAGTTTAGTTCCTCTATAAAAATAATGTAGTCCCTCTCTAAGTGAAACCATTTTTAAATTACGTAATTACATCTATTTTTATAGCTTTATTAGCATTATTTTGGTAAGTTGTCTTTTCTGTTCCTAAAACAGTAATTTTCCCTTAGAGATCTTATGCTCAAGGTGTTTTCCCTAAATCCTTACGGGAAAGCATTTTCAAAAACAGACCTAAATGTTCTCTTTCCAGTAAGGAAACTCTTTTATAATAAATTCCATGTACACTAAAAGCATAACAGTACTTGTATTAGGGAAGTAATTTTTCTCATCAGAAATTGCTTTGAGTTTGAAAATGGCCAATAAAAAAAAAAAAAAAAAAAAAAAAAAAGCCAATCTGCAGTCTACATCATTTCAGATTTGTCTTCATGAGATCTTTTTAAAAAACTGTTGAACTAGGTGCATACTGACTTACACCAGGACTAAAGTTATTTTTCTTAACTCCTACTTTATCCTTTATCCTTGGCAGGGATTCAAGGGAGGTGAAAAGACTCTTGGAAAATAACTAAAAAGTAATACAATACACACAAAATAAGGGAGTGGTAGTTCATAGGACTGAATAAATCATGAAATGCAGTGAACTCGGCGCTACACATATTCTGCCAAATTGTTCTCGTCTTACACTTTTCATGAAGCAAGTTTCCCATCATAAAAGACTTAACAGAACACTGGCACGTGAAGATCAAAAGGACTGAATGAAAAGGCTGGCCCTCAGTTTTGTGTATTTGGAAGTTCAGGGGTTTTTTGTAGCTAAGAAGACTTTGATGAAGGAAGAAGTAAAAAAGAAAAAGAAAAAAATGAAACTCAGTTTTGTTAGTTCATTCTGAGTGAATTCACAAGAGATTCCTTTTAAACAAGGTCATAAAGAAAACATCTTGAATATCAGATATTCAATGGAGAAACCAATTAACTTACAACAAAAAATAAAGTGGTACACCCAGGGAGTGGATTGGAAAGAAGATGTGCATAAGAAGTGAATTTTGAAGTTTGCTTTTATACTTTTTGAATGTTATTTCATGATAAGCTTGTATTGTTTTATAATTTATAAAAGACTTTTTTTTTAAAGGAAAGAAATCAAATGCTAGACAGACTAGAATACTTATGTCAACTGGTCAGCACATTCTCTTTCCAGTAGGAAAATCTGCTTTTTTTTTTTTTTTTTTAGACAGGATCTGACTTCGTCACTCAGGCTGCAGTGCAATGGCAGGATCACAGCTCACTGCAGCTTCAACCTCCCAGACTCAAGCAATCCTCCTACCTCAACCTCCCAAATAGCTGGGACCACAGGCACATGACGCTATGCCTGGCTAATTTTTTACTTTTTGTAGAGACAGCATCTCCCTATATTGCCCAGCCTGGTCTTAAAGTCCTAGGCTTGAGCAATCCTTGCAAAGTGCTGGGATTACAGGTATGAACCACTGCACCCAGCTGGAAAATCTACTTCTAAAACCTGCTGAATGTTAGAACATTGATTGGCAAGTATAAAATCAGATAAAGGAAAATGACTAATATTCATGAATGGCATCATGTTATGATGGGCTTCATGATACAGACCTGCCAAGAAAACAGGAATAACCCCATCAGCGTATTGGCTCAGAGCACAGTCACCCCAAGTCAGAGACGGAAACCACTAACCAATCCTTATGCTTTAAATCTTTTTTTTTCTAGATTGCATGTGACCCACCATCATTCAGTGTGAAAATTATTGCTTATATGATTAAGCCACATATTATCTTGCATTTAGTATCACCTTAGGATTTTCAATGATAGACTACTGTTTTATAAATATCATTCATCATTAAGCATTATCTTTAATCATATTACATAATCATATCATTACACTATTGTATAATCATTGTTATTATTTTGTTTGTTTGTTTTTGAGAAATAGAGTCTCACTGTACCTCCCCGGCTGGAGTGCAGTGGCGTGATCATAGCTCCCTGCAGCCTCAAACTCCTGACCTCAACCAGTCCTCCTGCCTTGGCCTCCCAAAGTGCTAGGATTATAGGCATAAGCCACTGTGCCTGGCCTTTTTTTTAATAATCATTATTATTAATCATTAAGTATCATTAATCATTCACTCTCATTATAAATATCATTCATCATTAACAAAAGTTTTACATACAATAGCTCTCTGACCATGACCCTTCTTGACAGAGATTTAGGGAACATCCAAATTCAGCAGAGGTGACTGGTGAAAGATAAAGATGTCCCTCAATGGTAGACCTCGTCAATAAACCATAGCAGCTGGGAGCAGCTCACACCTGTAATCCCAGCATTTTAGGAGGCTGAGGCGGGCAGATTGCTTGAGCCCAGGAGTTCAAGACCAGCCTAGGCAATATGGTGAAACTCCATCTCTAGAAAAAATTTAAAACTTCGCCGGGCTTGGTGGCATGTACCTGTAGTCCCAGCTACTCAGGAGGCTGAGGCTGGAGGATCGCTTGAGCCCAGGAGGTCGAGGCTTCAGTGGGCTGTGATCATGCTACTGCACTCCAGCCTGGGTGACAGAGCAAGACCCTGTCTCAAAAAAAAAAAAAAAAAAAATAGTAGGCCATAGTATTTATTTCAAATGGCCAGATACAGCTCTAGAGTCTTTCTCAACTCAGCACTCTCCTGGCAGCTGCTCCCAGTTGACTACACTTAGCATGCAAGATTGACATAGTTGCCTTTCTGCCTTAGACACCCATCAGCACGTATACATGCCATCTGTGTTAGTCTGGGTCCTCCAAGAAGCAGATGCCAAGATGGAATTAGATGTGCAAGAGATTTATTAGAGGAAATGCCAGTGAGGGAAAATGGAGAGGGAGCCAGTGGAGGAGACATCAGACTCAGATGCAAGTCCGCCCCCTGTAAAGGAGAAGAGAGGAGGAAAGGGGAAGGAGGTAGGAAGGAAGTTATTTCTTAGACTGCAGTGCAATTATAAGCAAGTTTCAGCCAGGCCTAGGGGAGTCCTTGAGCCAAAGTCACTCTTCAGAAGAGGCCAGCATCTTGCGCGTTCAACCTGCTTAGTATCCCTGTCACACTCAGTTATTGGCTGGGAGCAGCCTAGGAGGAGTCCACCCACAGGGCAAACGTGATGATAGATTTCAGAGCACCACAGCTGGACCTGTGGGCCATTTAGGTGGAGACGTAGAGCTGTTCAGTGCCAATAGGAGTCTGTGGTGGCCATGAAAATGCATCTCTCAGATTTCCTTCTACAGGGAGCATAACTGACTCACAGGCTCTTTCTCCCTTCTGTGATGCTAGTTTTTGGATGGTGTGGTTTTCATGTTCTACCTACACCATCCACCTCCTCTGCTGGGAAGTGGTCCCTTAGTTGGATGCCTCTGTCTCTACTGCCATGGCCACTCTGTTGATGTGCCCATCCTGCCAGTTCCAAGGTGGACAATGGCAGTCTGAGTCAGGTCAACTGTCTGAGTCACTTTGTCAACTTGGTTGTTCAATACCTCTCCCATGATGGATGGCTTCTGGTGGATATTAACATGTGATACAAAACTCTTCACAGTCTGGGCCAGGTGTGGTGGCTTACATCTGTAATCCTAGCACTTTGGGAGGCCGAGGTGGGCGGATCACTTGAGGCCGGGAGTTGGAGACCAGCCTGGGCAACATAGTAAAACCCCATCTCTACTAAAAATACCACAACAAAAAATTATCCAGGCGTGGTGGTGCACGTCTGTAATCCCAGCTACTCGGGAGGCTGAAGCAGGAGAATCACTTGAATCTGGGAGGTGGAGGTTGCGGTGAATCAAGATTGCACCACTGCACAGCAGCCTGGGTTACAGAGTAAGACTCTATCTCCAAAAAAAAAAAAAGTTTTCGTAGTGTGTGCCTGCTCCCATATGTGCACCCACAAGCCTCTACCCCAGGCCTCTTAGACCCAATCTTCCAGTCCTTTTCCTTCCAGGCTCCTGGCCAGATAGCCAGGCCATTGATCACTGCCCAGGAACTATAAATATGCTTACCCAGGCCACTTCCTCCTTGCAAAGTAGATGACTAGGTGCACTGCTTGCACCTCTGCTCATTGGGAAGATTCTCCCTCTCCACTGTCTTTCAAAGCCACCTCACCAGTTTTCAGTTTGCATCTACATACAGACCCACCTCATCTATCAACCAAGCTCAGGCTTTTCCCTTCTCCTTCAGTTGTCCTATGGGAACTTCCACATGGCCATACATGTGAGATGGGAGAGGGCACTGATGCATCTATTGAAGCTGAAAGGAATAAGGCAGTTTGGACTGCCTATGTGATCATAGCTCACGGCAGCCTCAACCTCCTGGGCTTGAGGAATCCTCCCACCTCAGCCTCCCAAGTAGCTGGGACTACAGGCACACACCACCATGCCTAGCTAATTTTTTTTTTAATAGAGACAGGGTATCACCTGTATCACCCAGGCTGGTCAAACTCCTACCTCGACTTCCCAACGTGCGGGGATTACAGGCATGCAATAGCGACTTCTCAAAAGGTGTGTAATTCTCTGCAGTGGTTTGCATGATCTTCCTCCAGAATCCCAGGGGCTGCAAGGTGATTCTCTCCCTGGGGCTTGATACAAACTCTGTCTTTTCCCACTGCTTCTTTTCCCTACAGTGACATTCCAAAGGCTTGGATCTGCCCAGTCATGCAGACTAAGAATTAGGGCCAGTTCACCTGCCGCAGTGCCCTTTCCTGCTCTGAGACCTGCTCAAAGCTGGCAGTATATGCGGCAGAGCAGTGTTCTTATCTGTGGAATGTGTCATCTCCTGAACCCAAAGAGGTTTGCCGGATGCTCAGCTTCCTGTATGGAGTAGGGATATAAGTGGTGCCTGCTTCTTTTTTTTTTTTTTTTTTTACTTTTGAGAAGAGGTCCTGGCATGCCCTAATAAACCTCCTAAAAAATGTCACTGAAGTGGCAGGAGCCTGAATGTTTCTAGGGTACATTCTCAAGCCCCCACTTCCCTCAGCCTCTTTATCCCTTCCTATGGACCAATGAGCAGTGTTGCTTGCACTGCAGCCTGGACCTGTTGCAGAAGTCCTTCCTGCTAAAGGCAACTCGGAATTTTCCACTTCGCTGTGCATTGGTCATCACTCTTCCCAGACTTCTAAGAACCACCCTCGCAGTGAGTTTGTCCTATTCCCTGGGGTCCTGGCCAACGTGTTAGATCTCAGTTTCTGAGAAACTTCCATTCCAAGTCCTTTGATCAAGCACTCTCAAAGTACAGGCCAAGGTGCCCTCCTCTGGTTCCCACTGGCTCATTCTTGCGACTCATCTGGTGTATAGTCTCCTTTTTACTTAATCGTCCCCAGCATGTAGCCACCCGCGTTATGCTGGGACTGAACCTTAGTTTTCAGGCAGGAGAGATGAGGACACCTACTGAGGGAACATGTGTTGCCTTGTGAAGGAGAGGCCTCTGCAGCATCTTCTTACACAATAGAAGCACTAGCTCTTACCAGAAAGGATGGGGCACTTTTGCAAGCCCAAAGGATTGGGAAAGAAAGCGGCAGTCTGCCTAGACAATATATTCAAGGGCCTCTGCCTACATACCCTCATCCCAGTTTTCAGGGTCCCAAGTTTTCCCAGGGTCCCAGGTGTTCCCCAAACTCCCCCAGCCCCCACCACTGGCAACCTATTCTTAACTGAATATTCAAACATCTAGGGATCTCTGCAATTCTAACTATCTGATTTTCACCCGTTCAATCACATCTGCTCTCCCACACTGCAGGAGGTAAGGGCCTTCTTGTAAGATGCCAAAAAGCCTCTTGCCTCCCACACTTAGCCATTTACTCCTTGCTTAACTGCTCTCATTATCCCTTAGCTAGCAGCAATACAACTTAGCAGTAAACAGCCAACAATTCTGCTGTCTTTGAGGACATTTTTCTCTCCCTAAGTTTCAAATGCTTCAATCATCACACCTGCAACATCTTTCCTCCCCACCAGGACATCTTCCCAGGTCACCATCGATGAAACTTTCACCTTTGACTCACTACCTTATGCTACCGACCATCCATACCCCACCTATCAACCAAGTTAATATCCTCTTTGCCCACTGGAGTGTTAGTAGGTCAATTCCAAATCACAATCTTACCACCTGTTTTCTTGGATCATTCTTGGTACTACTTTTGCTAGCACAGGACATCTGAGAAGCCAAAGCCAAGATAGGATTAGACACGTAAGAGATGTACTGGTTCAAATGTTGGTGAGGGAAAACGGGGGGCTGGAGGAGGCTGGTGAGACGTCAGATTCCATTATGATCCCACCCCTATGAAGGAGAGAACAAACAGCTTAGCTTGCAGCATTGCAATAAGGAAGATTCAGCAAGGCTAACGGAATGCTCAAGCCAAAGGTGCTTTTTAGAGGAGTCCTCTGTCTTCAGAAATGGACCTGCCTTTGTATCCTGCCATGAGCAGTCAATGGGAACAGTGCAGGGGAAGCAGAGCCCTGGCCTGAACACAGTAATGGAAGTCAGTACACAACAGTTTGTGCCTTTAGTTACTTACCCTCCCTGAAGCAGGAGGTCGGAGAGGCACATTCCCAGGGCTGCCATGCCGTTGCATGGAGGCATTTGAGATCACAAAGCGAATCTCAGCCATTAAAGAAATGGTCATGCTTATTTTGCTCAGTTTGAGAGGGAGATAATTTGTATTCCTATACTCAAAATTGAGGGAAAAGAATCACCCTAATTAGAATCTGAGCTGTCCATAAGTAATAAACATAAAAGTAATATTAAAGTATTAGTGAATACTCTTAAGCTCAATTGTTAGTTTTCTATTGCAAAAAAATAAAATACTTTAAAACTTTAGAGACTGTTTTGGGAGGCTGAGGTGGGAGGATCCCTTGAGCCCAGCTGTTCAAGACCAACCTGGGCAACATAGCAAAACCCTGTCTCTACAAAAAATTAAATAAATATACTAGCTGGGAGTGATGGCACATACCTGTGGTCCCCGCTACTCAGGAGGCTGAGGTTAGAGGACTGCTTGAGCCTCCAGAGGTCAAGGCTGCTGTGAGCTGTGAGTGCACCACTGCACTCCAACCTGGGCAACAGAGCAAGACTCTGTTTCAAAAAGAACCAAAAAAAAAAAAAAAACTATTTTAACATACAAATATCTCACATATATATCTTATCTATTGAATGAAAACCATTTCTTTCAATAAACAAAAAGCTACGTTTGTACAAATAGTAAGTATAAAATGATTTTCACTTAAAAGGTGATTTTAAAATGATTTTGATATGGCATATTTAATAGCAAAACTCTACTATTCATTGTCCGCAGTTCAGTGAATAGTCCTCCAAATTAATTATATACATGTATTAACATGTGTATATAATTTTAAAAATCTTTTTGTATGTCTAAGCATATATATGTATGCATATCAATTAATTTGGAATATATATATACATTTTGAGACAGAGTCTTGCTCTGTCACCTGGACTGGAGTGCAATGGTGCAACTTTGGCTCACTGCAACCTCCACCCCACAGGTTCAAGTGATTCTCCTGCCTCAGCTTCCCGAGTAGCTGGGATTACAGGCATGTGTCACCACTCCCAGCTAATTTTTCTTCTTTTTTTTTTTTTTTTTTTTTTTTTCAGTGGAGATGGGGTTTTGCCATGTTGGCCAGGCTTGTCTCAAACTTATGGCCTCAAGTGATCTGCCCACCTTGGCCTCCCAAAGTGCTGGGATTACAGGCATGAGCCACCACACAGGGCCTTAATTTTTAAATAAAATTATGTTTACTATACCCAATTATACTATATCCAAATTTCTTTTCTTAACATTGCAACTTTTGCTCTTCACAGCTTTTCAAAAATAATACTTTGAAAAATTGATTAGCCAGGTGTGGTGGCAGGTGCCTGTAATCCTGGCTACTCAGGAGGCTGAGGCAGGAGAATCGCTTGAACCGGGGGAGCAGAGGTTGCAGTGAGCCAAGATCACGCCATTGCACTCCAGCCTGGGCAAAAATAGTGAAACTCCATCTCAGATAATACATATATATACACAAAAATTAGCTGGGCATGGTGGTGGGCGCCTGTAATCCCAGCTGCTTGGGAGACTGAGACAGGAGAATTGCTTGATCCTGGGAGGTGGAAGTTGCAGTGAGCCGAGATCACACCACCACTACACTCCAGCCTGGGTGACAGAGCCAGACTCTGTCTCCAAAAAAAAAAAAGATAGAATGTGGAAAAGATGTTAAAGCAATTTCAAAAGATGAAGCAGTGACGTTGGTGAATCATCAGGCTACAGCAGATGTGTGCACACTGATGATGCGCCTCCAGGACAAAGGACTGGTTGCTGCTCAGATGATGTGGTTGATGGATCATATTTTTAAGTACATCAACTTTGGAATTGTTTCTCCAGTTCACGGAGACTTTTTTATAAGACAGGGAAGATCTTATTGTGACCAACAGCTGCTGCTTCTCAAGGAGCACTTAGAAAGTAATTACAGGAGCAGAGATTGAAAATGGATTATTTTGTTTCCAGAAAGGGGCTTCCTCAGGAAGAGGCGAGAAACAAGTCTGGCATTTGCAGAGAAAAATAACTTGCTATTTCATACACATGTTACTCTGCCAAGGTTTGGGGCAACAAAAATTATTTTGAATGCACTTGTAGCACAAGAGGGAAATGGAAGTCCAGCAGGAGGACGTGCTAAAGAATTAGCAAATCAAAAGGCCTCCAGTGGATAATGGATACAACGATAGCTTATCCTAAAGCTGAACCTATCAGTATTCAAACCTGGATCCTTGGGTACCGGAAACCAACAGTCACACATGAACATTACAGGATCTTTCCAGTTAAACATGTACCCCTGGAGACTGATGACCTTACCAATGGGATCTATCAACAGTTTATTGAAAAAGAGGACCTCTTATCACATTTTTATGAAACAGGAGCTTTTCCACCTTCCAAGGGCCATAAGGAAACTGTTTCCAGGGAAATGACCCTCAGAAACATGTGGATATTCCTTACACAGTCTTTAGCATTTTTGTCAGGCTGTATGTGGTACAACATCATTCAGTATTTTTACCATTGCCTGTTTTAGGAATTGACTTGGACTTGTGAAGGTCACCATAGATGTTCAGACTTTCTTTCATAAGCATGCATTATTTACATGTGCAAATCAGAATATACTTAAAACAGCAAGAGAAATTCTGTGGATGAATTAATATTTATTCCCCTTTGGGATATTTTAAAACTCTCCTGAAATGAGGATTCGTAATAAAAACAAATTGATATGTACTTCATATAACATAAAATTCACTATTCGAAAGGGTCTATTTGGTTGTTTTATTATATTTACTGTGTTATGTAACCATCACCACATCACCTAGAATATTTTCATCCTTGCAAAAACAAATGCCGTATCTGTTAGCAATCAGTCCCAATTCTTCCTCTCACTCAGCCTCTGTTAGCCATTAATCTACTGTCTCTATGGGTTCCCCATTCTGGACATTACATATCAACAGAATCATACAATATGTGGCTTTCTATGTCTGGCTTCCTTCAGGTTAACCCAAGCTGTAGGATACGCCAGTACTTCATTCCTTCTTATTCCTTTTTATGAATAATATTCCATCATACGGATAGAGCACTTTTTGTTTATCCGTTTATCAGATGGACATTTGGGTTGTTTCCACTTTTTGGCTATTATGAATAATGCTGCTATGAGCATTCATGTACAAGTTTTTACATGAACACGTATTTTCAATTCTCTTGGCTATATATGATACTGGGAAGTGGAATTTCTGGGTCATATGGTAACTCTACGTTTAGTTTTTGGAATAACTGTCAAACTGTTGTCTGCAGTGGCTGTACCATTGTATATCTCCAGCAGCAATTTATTTATTTATTTATTTATTTATTTATTTATTTATTTATTTTGAGACAGGGTCTGGGTCTTTCACATTGGCTGAGGTGCAGTGGCATGATCACAGATCACTGCAACCTTGACCTCTGGGGCTCAAACAATCCTCCCACTTCAGCCTCCTGAGTAGCTGGAACTACAGGCATGTGCCACCATGCCCAGCTAATATATTTTTTTTCTCTTGTAGAAACAGGGTTTCACCATATTGCCCAGCCTGGTCTTGAACTCCTGGGCTCAAGCAATCCATCCACCTTGACCTCCCAAAGTGCTGGGATTATAGGCATAAACCACCACGCCCAGTCTATTTCTTACATTTCAAATATCTTGAGTATCTTTCTGTGTGTAGACATGAATAAAATTCTTTTTAGTACTTTATAATTCCATTGTGTGAAGGCATCAAAATTTATATAACTAATCCCCTAATAGTGGGCATTGCATTGTTCACAGATTTTTACAGTGTCAACCAAGGCTCTATTAAACACATTTTGCACATACCTTAAATGAAGTATCTTGGTCATAAAAGACGTACATTTTAATTATTTTATTTTAGCATAAATGACATACAAACCACTGTGCATATTTCAAATGTACTACTGGATAAGTGTTGAGTATGTATACAACCATGAAACCTTCACTACAATCAAAAGAATAAGCATATCCTCAGGATCTAGGAGAATTTGAAAAATAATAATAATAATAAATATATTCATTACCCAAAAAAGTTTCCTTCCCTGGCCAGGCACGGTGGCTCACGCCTGTAATCCCAGCACTTTTGGAAGCCAAGGCGGGCAGATCATGAGGTTAAGAGATCGAGACCATCTTGGCCAACCAACATGGTGAAACCCTGTCCCAGCTACTCGGGAGGCTGAGGCAGCAGAATCGCTTGAACCCAGGAAGCAGAGATTGCAGTAAGTTGAGATCACGCCACTGCACTCCAGCCTGGGCAACAGAGTGAGACTCTGTTTCAAAAAAAAAAAAAAAAGTTTCCTTCCCTCTTTGACACCCATTATGATCCTATCACCAGGCAACCACTGACCTACTTTTCATCAACATAGATAAGTTTGCATTTTCTAGAGTTTTAAATTGACTCATACAATATGTACTCTTTTTTATCTGGCTTCTTTTACTCAGCATATTTATTTTGAGGTTCAGACATATTGTTATGTGTATCAATAGTTCATTTCTTTATATTATCCCAGGATATGGATATGCTGAATGTATATGGATGCTGAATGTGTTCATTTATTCATTTATTGATGAACATTTGGTTTAATTCGGTCTTCGGCTATTAAAAGTAAAGTTCCTATGAAAAGTTGTATTCAAGTACTGTTAATGTACATTTGCTTTCACTTCTCTTTGGTAAACACCTAGGAATAGAATGACTGGATCACATGGCAAGTATATGTTAACTTTTTACAAAACTGTCGAACTATTTTCCAAAGTGCTTGTTCCGCTTTACATTCCCAGCAGCAGTCCTTCAATATCCCCACCAATACTTGGTATGGTCGGCTTTTTAAATGTTCACCATTCAAATAGGATGTTGGGGCATCTGTTGTGCTTTTAATTGACGTTTCCCTAATGACTAGGGATGTTGTGAATCTTTTCACATGCTTATTTACTATCCATATATCTTCTTTGGCCGAGTGTCAAATCTTTGCCCATTTTTGGTTTGCCCATTTTTTGATCGCCTTGTTTGCATTTTAAGAGTTTTTTAAACAAGTTCTTATATAGGATTTGCAAATGTTTTCTCCCACTCTATGGCTTGCCTTTTCATTTTTTTTTTTTTTTTTAGCAATGGCTTTCAAAGAACATTTGAATTGGATTTAATTTTGGTAAAGCTCACCTTATCAATTGTTTCTTTTGCGAACTGTGCTTTTGGTTCCACAGCTAAAATCTCTATGCCTAACCTGAGGTCACAAAGATTTTCTCCAATGTTTCCTTCCATAAATTTTATAATTGTATATATCATGTTTTGGTCTATGACACATTTTGTACACAGTTTTAGCACATGGTTTAGGATATAGGTCAAAGTTCATTTTTTTGCGAAAGAATATCAAATAATTCTAACACAATTTGTTGCAAAGACTTTTCATTTCCATTGACTTACCCTTGCATCTTTGTTGAAAATCTGTTGTCCATATATGCATGGCTCTATTTCTGGACTTTCTATTCTACTCCATTGATATATTTATATATCTAGGTGCCAACACTCCACTGTCCTGATTAATATGTCTTGAAATCAGAAGCATTAGTCTCTCAACTTTCTTACCCTTTATAACGTCATTTTGGCTATTCTAGGTCCTTTGCATTTCCAAATGAATTTGAGAGTCAGTTTCCCAGTGTCTAAAATAAAACCTGATGGAATTTTTGAAGGGACTGCATTCATTCTATATATCAATTTGGGGAGAATTGAGATTTTAACAATATTGAGTCTTTTGACCCACGAAAGTTATATACCTCTCCATTTATTTAGCTCTTCTTTTTATCTCATGAGCTATAGTTTTAAATTTACACATCATGCACATCTTTTTCCAGATATATTCCTAAATATTCACAATTTTGATTTTACTATCACTCATGTGTTTTTATAATTTTTCTTATTGTTCATTCCTATCCTATAAAATATAATTGATATTTATGTATACAATTGATTTATTTTTGTATCTTGCAAACGTGAGTATGTGTGTATGTATGCATGTATTATTGGACTAGACATACTTAATAGTTGGCAGAATACTCTATATTTGTTACTTGGTTTGGGGTGAAATTTAACAAAATGGGAACTAGAAGTCTCCCCTACCACCTTCGAATGATAGTAACTTAAAAAACAATATCATATCCAGGAAGGAATGGCAGAGATTAATTCAATTCTTAGAGACCTAAAGGATGCAGGGATTAGTGGGTCACATCAAACATCCACTTCTTCAATCTAGGTCCTACAAAAAATTGGATCTTGGAACATAACAGTGGACTACCTCAAACTCTACTAAATAGTAGCCCAAATTGTACCTGCTGTATCAGATGTGGTATCTTTGTTGGAGCAGATTAACCGTGCTTCTGGTACATAGTATGTGGCCACTAAACTATCAAATGCCTTCTTTTCTGTCTCAGAAAGACAGATTAGAAAGTTTACATTCACTTGAGATAGACTATATGTTTACTGTATTGACACAGGGCTATGTCAAACTACGGCCCAGAGGGAACTGAATTCTCTGGCCATTCTGCAGAATATCACCTTGGCCTATTGGATTGTTGACACTATGTTGGTTGGCCCAGATAAACAAACAGTGGCAAGTGTGTTGGAAGCTTCAGTAAGACACACATTCCAGACAATAGAGAAAATAAAACAGCAAAGTTTCAAGGGCCTACTACATCAGCAAAGATATTCAAGGTCAATGGTCTAAGGCATGATGGGATATCCCCACAAAATTGAAGGACACACTAATGTATGTCACACTTTCCACCAGTAGCAGGGAACCAAAACACCTAGAAGGGATCTTTAGGTTCTGGAGCTATCATATTCTACACTCAGAAATACAGCTCTGGCCTATTTTTTTTACCAAATAACAAGGAAGCTTCCTGCTTTGAGTAGGCCCAGAGTAGTAAAGGGTTCTGCAGCAGATCCAGCCTGCAGTACAAATCTGTCACTTTGCCATTTGACCCAGCTAATCCTATGCTATTAGAGAAATCTGCTAATTTCTCTAATAGGCAAAGATGCCATATGGATTTTATTCCAACATAAAAATCATAATGCAGATCCCTAGGGTTCTGGGGTCAAATCATGCCGTCTGCAGCAGGTAATTATAAACCATCTGAAAAGCAGCTCCTGGTATGCTATTAGGTTCTGGTAGAGAGGGAATGCTTGGCTGTGGGACAGGAATTGACCACGTGTCCAGAACTACCCATCATGAACTGGATCTGTCACACCCACAAAGTTATAAGGTCAGGTGCATTCAGCAGCATTTCATTCTAAGATGGAAGTTACACATTCAGGATCGAGTACATGCAAAGGGAAAAAGGGCAAAAATAAGCTGTACGAGCAGGTGCCCCAGCCCCCATGTCATTCACCACTATTGCACCAGCACCTCTCCCTCAGCTCACACCTGTGGTTACATAACAGGGCCCTTGTGAACAGTTCATGGAGAAGAAAAGAGACAGGGCTTGGTTCATGGATGATTCAGCTCAATATGTGGGTACAAGTGAAAACTGGACTGCTGCTGCACTATAACCCCACTCAGAGGTGACTCTGAAGATCAACGGAGAAGGGAGATCCTCCCAATGGAGAGAGCTTCTGTTGGTGCACCTGGGGTCATCCACTTTGTGCAAAAGAAAAATGCCCCAAGCTAAAACTATGCAGACTCATGGACAGTGGCAAATGGTTTGGTTGCTTGGTCAAGACCTTGAAAGGAGAAGGACTGGAACACTGGGAAAAAGACAGTCTGGGGAAGAGGTTTGTAGATGGAAAGACTGGAGCAGTCAAGACATGTTATCCACCAGAGAACATCAACCAAGGAAGAGGCACTACAAGACCAAGTGGCTAGAACAATCCACACACATGTCTCAGAGACCCAGAACCTTTTCTCCAAGGAGCTTATCTATGACAGATACACACACTTTGGTCCTTTATCTGATTGTATTCAGTACCAAACAGTGCATTTTCTCCCAAATTGCAATTCTGATCACAGAAGAACTTCAATACTTTCCCCTCCATATTTACTATGGTACCATTTACATAAAAAGATAAAAAATACTACTGCATATACTTGTATTTGCTTTAGAACTTGTATTTTAAAAATACTACTGCATGTACTTGTATTTGCATAATATCTGATATGATTTGGATCTGTGTCCTCACCCAAATCTCATGTTGAATTGTAATCCCCAGTGTTGGAGGTAGGTCCTGGTGGGAGATGATTGGATCGTGGGGGTGGGTCCTGCATGAATGGTTTAGCACCATCCCCTTGGTGCTGTTCTCATGATAGCGTTCTCACGAGATCTGGTTGTTTAAAAGTGTGTAGCACCTCCCCCCACCTTCTCTCTTCCTCCTGTTCTAGCCACCTAAGACGTGCTTGCTTCCCCTTCACCTTCCACCATGATTGTAAGTTTCCTGAGGACTCTCCAGAAGCAGATGCTGCCATGCTTCCTCTACAGCCTGCAGAACTGTGAGCCAATTAGGCCTCTTTTCTTTATAAAGTGCCTCTCAGGTATTTTTTACAGCAGTGCAAAATGGACTACTACAATATCCATGGAAGGACATATAAGAAACAAACACAATTGGTGCCTTAGGAAAGAGTAACTGTGTGTTAGATTAGGAAAGACACATTTTTTACTGTATACATACTTACTTTTTTCTGAAACCAAGTATTATCAATTCAAAAATAAATTTGACCAAAAAGAAAATTCCAAAAGAGTGAGTCACTTATTCAAACGTAATATGTTTATCCTTTTTTCCCTTCTTATGCCTTCTTTTTCTAATTCAACACTCACAGAAGTTGGCATGAAAGCTCTCAGCTGTCCATCTTCAAGATCTTCACAATTAGTTTCAGGCAAAGGCAGCTTTTGCAAACTCTTCTCTCTCTCTTACTACTTCCCTTTTACATACCTATTCTTTTTCATCCTCCGGTAAAGCTTTCTTTTTTTTTGTGATGCAATCCTACTAATCTCTCCATGTTCTCTAGTTTGTTTATATACTTCTTTGTTTGTTTCTTTTTTTTTTTTTTTTTTTGAGACGGAGTCTTGCTCTGTCGCCCTGGTTGGAGTGCAATGGCGTGATCCTGGTTCACTGCAAGCCCCGCCTCCTGGATTCACGCCATTCTCCTGCCTCGGCCTCCCAAGTAGCCGGGACTACAGGCGCCCGCCACCACGCCCGTTTTTAGCAGAGACAGGGTTTCACCGTGTTTGCCAGGATGGTCTCAATCTCCTGACCTCGTGATCTGCCTGTCTCGGCCTCTTTGTTTGTTTCTAATTTGACCATTATCCCTATTAACCCGGGTCAATAACAATCTAGTCTTCCTCATTTTCTTTCCTTCTTTTTACACCTCCCTCTCAGCATCACTGTCAACTTTAAATATCTTCATTTAATAGAGTATCTCCACGACCTAAGACAGAGTCTGGCGCATAATAGACGCTCGTTATTCATTGAGCTGAATGAAATTAGTGAGTGAATAAATGAATGAATGATACACCCTGCCCAGAAGAGGTCAGCTCATGTTTTTTCTATGCAACCTTAAAACAAATGCTGCTACTCTCAGATTTTGGAAGGCTATAGACCTTGCGTCTGTCCTCAGAACTCCCCTAAAAGTGAGTTAGAGATTCCCCACTCCTGGCTGGAGGAACGTGTTGTTAGTTGCTTTCCCACTATGGGGATATTTAATGAAATTGTAGAGATGGCTTGCTGTGCTTCATGTTTTCCTTGAATTCTCTAATCCCTCTGCCTCTCATTACTGTTGCAGGTCAAAGCAATTTGGCGTGGTGTCTGGGCACTCAACAGCTCTCTCAAATCAGCTCGAAGGCTGAGGCTACTAAGTTGAAAAGTGTCTTTGTCTCTCAGGACATACTTCTACCTCTTCTTGATTCATGGATCTCAAAGCAGGAGAGTGAAAATTAAAAACTTTCCTGACAGTTCTCCAAGGAGGCCAGAGAGTAAAAGGTTAAAAACACCAAGAACCACCAGATTGAATGTTCTTTTCCCCATACTCACAAAGTGTAAGCACTAACAAAAAAAAAAAGAGCATCTCCTTTCTGCATTCTATCCTCTTGCCCCTGCCCCAACAAGCAAAAGCCTAAATACTGAAAATAACTAATTATATTCTGAATCTCTCACATAGTGAAGTAGTAATTATGCATTAGTGAAGAGCTTCAAGCTGAAGCCTGCTCTCTATTTAGCAGGAAACAACCCCCTCCTATTTATTAAGAAACTACTGTATCATTTATTTATCACGTACCCACCATATGCTAGACACTATGTTATTTTCTTGCACATATGTGATCTCCTTTCATGTATCTTTTTGTGTGCATTTATTCATTCATTGCTCAACTGGTAGCAGGAGAAAAAAGATTCCAACAGACGAATTATCTTCCTGACTTGCCTGGGTCCTCAACAACGAGGGCATAGAGAAAATGAAGGGTTAGAGTAATTGGCTTTGATTTTCTACAGATGGAGCATTGTTATTTAAATAGAATTTCTTTCTTTATGTTGTAGTTCCTGGTTTTAAAAGATGGTTTTGTGGTTGAGCTAAAACTAGACACACAGCATCAGTCATTTACATTCTCACTTGTTAATTACACCAGAAAACATCGCACTCTGTGTATGGATTTGAAATCACTGGCCACCCTCCAACTCTGTGAAAGATGAGATATAAACAGTAGCATGTCTCACCGCTGAATAACTCTGAATGCAACTATGTGATTTTGCTGTGTCAATACTTAAAGTGGCATGTACTCCCACGTGCAAATTTGTTGGGGTTTAAGTGGAAATAAAAGAGGATAGTTCACAAACATCCCTACAATCTAATTTTAGAACATTTTCATTCCTCATAAATGAAACCCCATCCCCATTAGTTGTCAGTCCCTGGGTCCCCACTTATCAGCCTTAAGCAACCGCTAATCTACTTTCTGTCTCTATAGATTTGCCTGTTGTGGACATTTCATATAAATGGAATTAAAGCTCATCCATGTAGCATGAATCAATACTTAGTTTGTAAAGAAGGCTTTTTAAACATCCAAACATCAAATAAATTCTGTGTGAGGTAATGAATAAGGTATATTGAAGATAAACATGTAATTTAGTTATGTACTTAAATATCTCATTTTGATTGTGTCAAAGTAGGAATTTTTTATTTGCACATTTTGATAGATAGTCATATAATTTACGTTCAGAAAATGATAATTAAGAGAAAGGCTAAATTAAGTAGAACATGTTTTATACTTTATGTATATAAGTAGGACATATTTTATACTTTAAATTTGGTGATATATTTCTCCATTTTGGCAAATTCATAGATACCATGTGTCAAAAGACAAAACTACAATAATTTAACTTGAATATCGTTTTTTTTTTTTTTTTTTTTTTTTTTTTTTTGATTTTTCTTTCTCTTTTTTTTTTTTTTTCTCTGCTGTGTCGGTCCTAATCTCCTTTTCTT
>NW_012101843.1:2239206-2260849 GCF_000951045.1 Mandrillus leucophaeus
TTTTGAGACAGAGGCTTGCTCTGTTACCCAGGCTGGAGTGCAGTGGCGCGATCTCTGCTCACTACAAGCTCCACCTCCCGGGTTCATGCCATTCTCCTGCCTCAGCCTCCCAAGTAGCTGGGACTGCAGGCGCCCGCCACCACGCTTGGCTAATTTTTTGTATTTTTAGTACAGATGGGGTTTCACTGTGTTAGCCAAGATGGTCTCGATCTCCTGACCTTTTGATCTGCCTGCCTCAGCCTCCCAAAGTGCTGGGATTACAGGCAGGAGCCACCGCACCCGGCCTCACTTGAATATCTCGTCAGCTGCTCCTGAAATCCCAGCACTTTGGGAGGCTGAGGCAGGCAGATTGCTTGAGCCCAGGAGTTCAAAACCAGTCTGGGCAACATGGCAAACCCCATCTCTACAAAAAATACAAAAATTAGCCAGGTGTGGTAGTGTGTGCCTGTAGTCCCATCTACTCAGGAGGCTGAGATGGGAGGATCACTTGAGCCAGGGGGTCAAGGCTGCAGTGAGCCATGATTGTGCTACTGTACTCCAGCCTGGGAGACAGAGCAAGATCCTGTCAAAAAAAAAAAAAAAAGATCTTAATTGGTTTATTTGCAATTCTAGGATCAAACAACACTTCATTCCATTAAATAGAATAAATGTTCTAATGATCCAAGCAGACAAGTTTGGTTTTATAGACAGGGCTGAAGAAAACAGAAAGAAAGAACAAAAAGCAGATTGGTCATTTCAAAGTTACTTTCCTTGTAAGGCAGGAACAAGAAAACAGAATATTAGAGAAATAACTATTGGTTAACATCCAGTTACCTCAGTTTACCTTTTGTTGTGAGAATTAAAGCAGAGGGAACTTTATCATCATGCTGATTAAAACTGACCTGTCTGGAAAATTTTACTGTTACGTCTCCTTCCTGATTTCTCAAAAGGTCAGATAACAATTTAATTTGGTTTGATGATGTGGAACCTCGGGCGTGAGTGACACCATTTTGATTTTTAGTTTGATCTGTTGGGGCTTAGTGCAGGAGCTTAGTCCAAAGCAATAACCTCCTATAATTTCTATTTAACAATAGTTTTAATGTATTCCCAAAGAAAAAAAATTTGGAAGGACTGAAAAATTGGGTGCTTGAAAACTGAAGAGATTGTTTTTCTTTAATCAAATACCAGAGGTCTGGAAACTCATTTTAGAAATAAAAATAGTCAGTTGCCTCATACATAGAGCAGAGTCATGGGTTTTCCATTGTGTAAAAGGAACATGGAAAATATCACGCCAATTGTCAGCTGCTCTTGGGGCACCACGCAGCGGTATCTTTCAACAATTTGCTCCTAACTCTTCTCAGTTTTTCATAGGTCGCTTCAAGTTTCCTGGTTTTTACCCTCCTTTGACTTTCAGTTGCCTTCTCTCTCTATCCATGAACTGCTCGCTCAGCATCAGACACATCTTACATAGAGAAAGATAATACAAGTAACCAGGCACAGAACACCTAAGCAACTTTTTCTTCAGAAACCTACAGAGATAACCACATAATTGTTGGCTTTGCTGGACTGTACAATAGGTAACTGAGTGAATTCGACTGCTCTAATGAAGTACAGTATTCAGGAAAAAAACGAGTTATTTAAATCTAAGGCATGTGGGGTCTATATCATTATTAGGTTGTTAATATCAAGTCACATGTTTTCCTAGGCGTTTTGGGAACTCAAGTTTTAGCAAGGATGAGCTCTTCCACAGCATGTCTTATACATGGCTTTGAGGTTCACCAACCTGGGTTCAAATTCCAGCTCTGCCTGCATATTAGCTGTGTGATCTTGGACAAAGAACTTACCCTAGTCTCATTTCCTCATTGTATTGGGTTGGTGCAGAAGTAATCACGGTTTTGCATTACTCTTTTTTTTTTTTTCCCGAGATGGAGTTTCACTTTTGTCACCCAGGCTGGAGTGCAGTGGCGCCATCTCGGTTCACTGTAACCTCCGCCTGCTGCGTTCAAGTGATTCTCCTGAGTAGCTCAGCCTCCCGAGTAGCTGGGATTACAGGCGCCCGCCACTACACCTGGTTACTTTTTGTAATTTTAGTAGAGACAGGGTTTCTCACCATGTTGGCCAGGCTGGTCTTGAACCCCTGACCTCAGGTAATTCACCTGCCTTGGCCTCCCAAAGTACTGGGATTTACAGGCATGAGCAACCACGCCCGGCCTGCATTACTTTTAATGGCAAAACCACAATTACTTTTGCATCAACCTAATACATTGAACACAATAATAATGCTCACTTCATTAGCTTATTGTGGGATTAGATGTGGAATAATGCCAGGCACATAGCAAACATTTAAAGAATAACAGTTTCTGTTACCACCGGCAGCACCACTGTCCATCACTGGGCTAGCAGTCTGTTCACTGGCAAATCTTAAGTTGTTCCAGCTGATGCAAAAACAATTATTCGTTGTAGTCAATTCATTAACAAATGATTTTTAGAAACAGACAAACACCAGTTGTCTGTTAGGTTTTTTTTTCCCTTACTACTGTTTAGCAGACTATTTTTGGCTTTACAGAGGAATCGCAATGAAAATGAACTTTTCTTTCCTTCCCCCCAGTGTTTTCTCTGTTTGTGAAAATTGCTGCCAGCATGAATAGTCACTTAAACAGCAAGGGATGGTTCTTGTGTTTCAGGCAATGCCTGCCTGTTCTGGACATTATTGGCCCACTGATTAGATGGCGGTAGAAACAGGTCAGCCTAAGAGTTTAGCATTT
The DNA here is from genome assembly GCF_000951045.1 of Mandrillus leucophaeus. Lineage (NCBI taxonomy): Eukaryota > Metazoa > Chordata > Mammalia > Primates > Cercopithecidae > Mandrillus > Mandrillus leucophaeus. The sequence continues at coordinate 2,241,951 of NW_012101843.1, forward strand.
CCATTTGAGTTTCCTTTCTCATTCTTATCACTATATGGCAGAAAGTTGTTGGAGTGAAGCAAATTTATTCATTAAAAAAATACTTCCATCTTTCATTTCTGCCCATTTGTACCTTGATAGGTTAATTTCAAACAAACTTCGCTTTTTCTGTGAAGATGGAGCAAATTTGTTATGCTCTTTGACCTGTATGTCATATTTGACCTGTATGACCTGTATGTTCTCCTTGCACAAAATCCAGGCTACATCGTCCATCTTGTTGTTGTCGTTGTTGTTGTTGTTGTTGTTGTTGTTGTTGAGACAGAGTCTCACTGTTGTTGCCCAGGCTGGAGTGCAGTGGCACAATCTCGGCTCACTGCAACTTCCACCTCCCTGGTTCAAGCAATTCTCCTGCCTCAGCCTCCCTAGTAGCTGGGATTACAGGTGCGCACTACCATGCCTGGCCAATTTTTGTACTTTTAGTAGAGATGGGGTTTCGCCATGTTGGCCAGAGTGGTCTCGAGCTCCTGGCCTCAGGTGAGCCGCCCGCCTTGGCCTCCCAAAGTGTTGGGATTACAGACATAAGCCACCACACCTGGCCTCATCTTGTTTTTAAATTTAAGGAATGCCATTCTTTGTGTATTGTATATTATAAACAATGTTCCATGTTAGGGTGAGGGAGTAGCAACCATTCTAAAGAATGATGCTTTTAATCCCAGACATGAGCTTCTTGACCACAGAACTTCCTGCATTTTCAAGCTTGTGGAAGTAAGAGTGAATGCCCTTCCTTGGGAAATCTCACCTTAAGTCTTTATTCCTCACTTCTCTGCATCTTTTCCCCAAAAGCAAAATCTCAGCTTGATGAATTTCTCACTTGGAAACCGTTCATTTACAATATGTGCAACTTGTTTTTAGGATAAGCTTGTTGATTTTTCACTACTGTATTCCTGACACCTACCACAGAAGTATTTGTTACATGAAAATAATAATGCTGAATGATTTATTATGTTTTAAAGAAAGATACGTAAAATGTAGGCATTTGATCAAGGAGAATTCTGAGAGAGAAATCAGTTGAGTACTTGTAAGTAACACAATCCTGCAAATTACCACTCTTCTACTTGCTCAGGTGAAGTGATGATTTATTAAAGACAAATGTAAGAGGATCAATTAGTAGCTATGCTAAGCACTTGCTAAAATAGGCGATGACTCCCTTTTTTTGGACTGGGCCTAATTTGGATTCTTTAAAATAAATTATAGAAAAATTTTTAAAATGCTGAAAGACTCAGAGACCAGTAAAAAAATTTTTGTACCTATTTATTCTCTAATCGAAAAAAATAAAGTAACCAACATTTAAGTATTATCACATTATTTTAGCCTTCTGCCTAAGGGAATCTTTACTTTTTTCATATGTTCAGTTAGATGTAGGTCTCTCTACACTCCATCAAGAAGACAAACACAGTTTTGTTTTGTTTTGTTTTGTTTTGTTTTAGATGGAGTCTTGCTCTGTCACCCAGGCTGGAGTGCAGTGGTGCAATCTGGGCTCACTGCAATCTCTGCCTCCTGGGTTCAAGCGATTCTCCTGCCTCAGCCTCCTGAGTAGCTGAGACTACAGGCGCCTGCCACCACGCCTGGCTAATTGTTTTGTTTTCTTTCTTGTTTGTTTTTTGTTTTTTTTTTGGAGACGGAGTCTCGCTCTGTCGCCCAGGCTGGAGTGCAGTGGCCGGATCTCAGCTCACTGTTTTGTATTTTTAGTAGACACAGGGTTTCACCGTGTTGGCCAGGCTGGTATCAAACTCCTGGCCTCAAGTCATCCACCCCGCCTCAGCCTCCCAAAGTGCTGGGATTACAGGTGTGAGCCACTGCAGCTGGCCTAGTTTAACAAATTTATTGGCTGTATATTGAGTTTTTTCCCCAAGAAAATTTTTCAATGGATAGACAAATTGTGGTTTACTATGGAATGGTATAATACGTTCAATGGAATGCTACTCAGGAATGAAAAAGACCAAATTACTGATTGAGAAATTACTTGCTCTGGCAATATCCGCATAAAGGACTGTTACGACAGTTTGACCACAAAAAGACGTTGTTCCAGGCGATGGCTAGCCACAGAAAGCCCTCCACTCCCAACACTGAAAACTCTCCTCTCTTTTTCTGACACAGGGTCTCACTCTGTCACTCAGTCTGGTGTGCAAAGGTGTGATCAGAGCTCACTGCAGCCTGAAATTCCTGAGCTCAAACAATCCTCTTGCCTCAGCCTCCCAAGTACCTAGGACTATAGGTGCATCACCATGCCTGGCTAATTTTAAAATTTTATGTAGAGACAGGATCTCATTGTGTTATCCAGGCTGGTCTTGAACTCCTACCTTCAAACAATGTTCCATCTTCAGATTTCCAAAGTGCTGGGACTACAGGCGTGAGCCACCATGCCCGGCCTTCCTCTTTTGAAATGTTCCTAAACTGCTCCAATTGGCTCCCTTTCAGCCAACTGAGAACAGCCAAATGTACCTGAAAACAAATTAGAAAGTCTCCCTTGCTTCCCAAAATCCCACCCTAACAGAATATTTGCCAATCAGAGACTGTGCGAAGATTTCCTCTTTTTCCTCTATAAAAACTTACTTCTCTTTCTAACACCTTTGAACCCTTGCTGACACAAAAGTGATGGCAGATGGGTTCCCTTGCCACAAGTTTATGAATAATGAGCCTTTGCTAATTTTGTCTCAGACTTAGTTTTGTCTTTGACATGATACCAACAACATGGATGAATCCCAGAAACATTAAGTTGAGCAAAATAAACCATTTCCTGTATAATTCCATTGATATAAAATTCTAGAACAAGAAAAACTAAGCTTTGATGATGGAAATCAGAATAGTGGTTGCCACTGGGAATGGAATTGACTGGAAAGGTGACGAGGACCCTTTCTGGGATGATGGAAATGTTCTATAGATTGGCTGGTATGGTACTTACTTCAGTGCAGTATATATGTTTTTCAAAGCTTAAGATTTACGCATTTTATGGTATGCGAATTGTACCTCAATTTTGAAAAGTGAGAACACCTCTGGTTTGGAAGAGTCAGAGATTATGGCATTTGGTGTCTAACCACAATCAACTTAGATAACCCAAATCTCTTTCTGTGCCTTATAAGGAAACCAACCATCTCTCTAATAAACCAAGCTTTTGTACCTCAAAGTTGGCAATGGAGAAGAAAATTTTTTTTTAATAGAAACTGGGGTCTCGCCATGTTGCCCAGGCTGGTCTTGAACTTCTGGGTTCAAGGGATCCTCCTGCCTCGGCCTCCCAAAGTGCTGGGATTACAGGTGTGAGCCATTGCACCCAGCCAGAGGAGGAATTCCTAGGCTTAAAATCGTGATTACTACTGTTCTTAAATGTTTACCATGTCCTTGATATACTTTAATCTCATTTAATCCCCTCAGTAACCCTGTAAGGTAATATTGTTCCTCAATTAAAAAAAAGAGAGAGAGAGAGAGCCAAGGCCCAGGGAGATTAAGTAAACTACTCAGTTTATTAGTAAATTGAAACTAGTAAGCAGAAAAGCTATTGTTCAAGCCCAGGTTGTTTGACCACAAAGCCTATGATTTTAATCATCACATCGTATTGAAGAATGGGCCAATTAGACATTGCAGCCCTGATATTGACCCCAAAGGCTCATTTCTTTAGGATCTCTCATTAGTCTGTTGTTACAAGACACCAAAAAATAACATGACATTTTTTTAAAGTTTATTTCTATCCCTCACAACAGTCCAGAATGGTGGTCTAGGTTGACGTGCAAATCTATCCACAGGATCCTTTAGGGAGTCAGGCTAATAGCTGCCCTGCAGCCTCAATGTGTGACTTCCGAGGGCACTCTGGTCTTCACCATATCAGGCAACTGGCAGGAGGAAAGAATGATTCACCAAGGCTGGGAATTCCATCATAAACAAGTGAGGAAGAAGTTGCACAGACCACTTTTGCTCATTCCACTGGGAACATTTGAGTCACACGGTCATACCTAGCTGCAAGGGAAGCTGGGAAATGTGGTCACTAACTTCCCTTGTGTAACTATGGAATAGCACATCTTTTTTTTATTATTATTATGGAAGAAGAAAAGAATGGATTTTGTTGGACAGTTAGTAGTCTCTGCCATATTACCCTATCTGTATTAGGTTGGCACAAAAGTAATTGTGGTTTTTGCCATTAAAAGTAATGGCAAAGGAGGCCAGATGCAGTGGCTCATGCCTGTAATTCCAGCACTTTTGGAGGCCAAGGCAGGCAGATCACTTGAGATCAGGAGTTCAAGACCAGCCTGGCCAACATGGTGAAAACATATCTCTACAAAAAAAAAACAAAAATTAGCCAGGCATGATGGCAGGCCCCTTGTAATCCCAGCTACTTGGGAGGCTGACACATGAGAATTGCTTGAACCCAGGAGGCAGAGGTTGCAGTGAGCTGAGATCATACCACTGGACTCCAGCCTGGGTGACAGAGTAAGACCCTATTTCAAAAAAAAAAAAAAAAAGTAATAGCAAAAACCGCAATTACTTTTGCACCAACTATACCTACACACACACACACACACACACACACACACACACACACACACACACATACATACATAATTTTTAATTTTCCTAAACATCTAACATGTGGCTGGCTGGAATATTAGTAAGACTAACTTGGGGGAACAATAAAAGAGAAAAAATAAATGCTCAATATACCACAAAATAACATATCCTGCAAGATACGGTTTGCTTGCTGAAGCCCTCAGGCCCCATCTTTTTCCACCCCATAGTCTATTTCATGAGGTAGGTATTATCTCAATCCAGGCTTTTTACAATTATCAGAGGAAAAAAGAACCACAGTCAAATTACCTCTAGTCAAAAGACTTTTTTTTGGAAAGAACACACAGGTGCTCAAGAATGCATTCACAGGCAGGAAGCAAAGCCGAGCTGATTGAACTACATAGGAATTGGAAAAAAGAAAGATCTGAATTATACTCATTCATTCAATAAAGACTTATTGAGCATCTATCCCAAGCTGCTGGCAACTGTTCTAAATGAGGCAGATACAGCAGTAAAAAAATGTCCATGAGCAAACCTTTATCAGAGCGTTTATATTATGTGGTGGAATCAGACAAAAATCAAAATAAATAAATAAAATATATATCATATGACATGGTCTTAAATGTCATGGAAGAAAAAGAAAAGAATTAAAAGTAGAAAATATCAGAGTGTTTGTCATAAAAAAAAATGCTCCCCAAACTCACCTTCCTTTACTTCTGGCCACATAGCTAGATTAACCTCCCCAACCTCCCTTTGTAGGTAGCTGTAGCCAAGTGACTAACTTCTGCTCAAGGAATGGTAAATATGTCATCCCCGTTTTGAAGGCCTAACCCACAAAAACCACCTACACACAATCGGCTTCTCTTATCCCATGTGATCACTTAATGAAGAGCACTCTTGAAACTGTCTTTGCAAAAATTATGGCAGTGAAAGAAATCTGACATTGCTGACTCCGTGTTGCTTCTAACCTCACAAGCTCACTGTCTTTGTTAACTTTAAAACAAAGATAATAACAGTCCCTTCCTGATACTAACTTCCTTCCTGCTTGGGGATGGAAATCACTTTTGTAAGACTAATGAAAAGCCACAAGGTTAGGATTATAGGAGGGGCCAGAATTCTGCTAGAATGTAGGCATAGTTAAATGATAACCAGCCATTGCTCCCTAGGTTGCCTTTCTGTAATCACTTACTGCTCAAGAGTCATGTAGCCAGAGATCACAAGATTTGTAACTTCCCCAGTTGTTCCTGTAGAGTTTTCCTATTGTCAGAACCTAAGGGCTGGGAGTAGTGGTTCATGCCTGTAATCCCAGCACTTTAGGAGGATTGCGTGAGGCCAGAAATTCAAGACCAGCCTGGGCAACATGGTGAAACTCTATCTCTATCATAAACAAAAAAACAAATACTAAAAAACAAACGTGGGGCCAGGTGCAGTGGCTCATGCCTGTAATCCCAGCACTTTGGGAGGCTGAGGCGGGCAGATTACGAGGTCAGGAGATCAAGACCATCCTGGCTAACATGGTGAAACCCCATCTCTACTAAAAATACAAAAAATTAGCCAGGCGTGGTGGTGGGCACCTGTAGTCCCAGCTACTCGGGAGGCTGAGGCAAGAGAATGGCGTGAACCTGGGAGTCAGAGCTTGCAGTGAGCCGAGATCATACCACTGCACTCCAGCCTGGGTGACAGGGCGAGACTCCGTCTCAAAACAAAACAAAACAAAACCTAAGTTTGATCTTTGAGATATTTTTCAGCCTTTTCCATTCTGGTCACTGGCTGACTCTGCCCAGATCTGTAACTCATACCAAGGAACTGATCTCACCCAGAAACTCCCACCCAGAAACTGACTCAGCACACAAAGACAGTTTGGACATGCCTAAGATTTCATCCCCAACCAATTAGCACCACCCATTCCCTAGCCCCCTGCCCACCAAATTATCCTTAAACACGTTAGCCTCTCAGCAATCAGGGAGGTGGATTTGAGGATTATCTCTCATCTTTCTGCTTGTCTAGCCTTGCAATTATTAAACTTTGTCTACTGCAACACTGCCGTCTCAGTGTATCAGTTTTTCTGTGCAGCTAGCAAGAAGAACCTGTAGGGTAGCTATACTCCAAGGCCTTAGAAGGAGGTGGAGCTATAAGATAGAAAGATTCTGTGTCTCAGAATGACCACAGAGATGGCTGTTCTCCATCCAGAAATCCCAAATTGGAGTTTATATGAGCAAGAAGTAAATTACTATTTTGTCAAGCCACTGTGGTCAGAATTTATCTGTTACAGAGCATTATTCACTCTACCCAGTATAGGAACTGATATCAAAAATATAATTATGAGCCACTAGAGGAGAATAGAGCTTCAAGACAAAAGGACCTTAGGTCCCTGAATGATTAAGTGGAAGGCCACGCACCAACCTAGAGCACCCAGTTGGACCTTGTATAGCTAGAAACAAACTTCTACTATGTTAAACTACGGAAATGCATCGTTAAACTCTGAGGTTTTTGTTTCTTTGTTTTTTTGAGATGGAGTCTCACTCTGTCACCCAGGCTGGAGTGTAGTGGTGTGATCTGGGCTCACTGCAACCTCTCCCTCCTGGATTCAAGTAATTCTGGTACCTCAGCCTCCCCAGTAGCTGGGATTACAGGTACCTGCCACTGCGCCTGGCTAATTTTTGTATTTTTAGTGAAAATGGGTTTTCACCATGTCGGCCAGGCTGGCGTCAAACTCCTGGCCTCAAGTGCTCCACCCACCTCGGCCTCCCAAAGTGCTGGGATTACAGGCATGAGTCACTGCACCTGGCCTGGGTTTTTATTACAGCAGCTAGCGTTGCTTCCCCTAAGCAATTGGGATGCTGTTTAATCCCTGGTCTCTTTTTGCCTGCATTGCTATGCCATTCTCCTGCTTCTCTTTGAATACTACCTTTAAGGCTCTCTACGATCTTGGCTGCAACAGGGATTTGCCCCACCCTGAAAGCAATTCCAGCCCTGAGTGGATATGACCTTTTTGTTCAAGTATACATAATCATCTAGTTGACTCACACTCTCATTGTTACAATTCCAACTTCTCTAAAGCAAAAATATAACTCACCCATCCACGAGTTAAGTTACCCACATTCATGCTACAGCTGTGGCAGAACAGTGTCTCAAAAAAAAAAAAAAAAAATACACCTTAAATAGGAAAGTGATAAATGCCAAATTTCCTGTAGATACTATCTTTGCATTTCTAACCCAGTAGTCCACACCCAGGCACTTGACTACCTGAAAATTCTGTTTAAAATCTATCTGTAAAAAAAGCAAACACCAAATGGGACACTCTTTAGAGAAAACCCTCACTCATCACAGGAGTGTGGTCTACTATTCCCCAATATCTGCAACACATCAACCAAATCAGAATTCCACACACGGACACCAACACCACAGAACTGTAGAGTAGGCCAGGCACAGTGGTGCACACCTGTAATCCCAGCACTTCAGGAGGCTCAGGCAGGAGGATCACTTGAACTCAGGAGTTTGAGACCAGCCTGGGCAACATGGGGAAACCCCATGTCTACCAAAAAACAAAAAAAAAAAAGGTGCCTGGTGTGGTGAATTGTCCCTCTGGTCCCAGCTACTTGGAAGGCTGAGACAGGAGGATCACTTGAGACCATGGAGGTTGCAGTGAGCCAAGATTGTGCCACTGCATTACCACCTGGGCAACAGCAAGACCTGGTCTCAAAAAAAAAAAAAAAAGAAAAAAAAATTGTAGAGTAGCAAGCAGGACAGATATTTTAAATCATCGTGAGTTACTCTTAAATGCCTTTGATCCCAGTTCCTGCTGTTATCCATAAAGACTTCGAAAAAAATTATGCTTACATTATACTCACTGTTAATAAGAACTCTTAGCTAGAACCATTATCATTTCTCCTGCATCTTCCACTGAGGGATGGTTGAGGGCTTGAAATACCAGAACTCCTAAAATCACAACAATCCAATATCTACAAGACAATTTCGTGTACATATGATAGAGAACATGATTTCTGACCTCCCATGCAGTTAGTAAACCTTGAGTTTCTTTGAGAAATTAAGGTGATTCCTGGCCTAAATGGGCCAACTTTGGATTCTAAGGAGCTTTCAGAACATTTGTACGTGGTGCCTATCACTGCCTCTGGTAGTGAGTATGGAATTGAGGCAAAGGAAAGGAAGAAAGAAAAAAGGACACATGTGGAAGCAAAAATTGGTCAGAAGATAGGAGGAGAGGGACAATAGAAAGAGAAAAGGAAAGAGACGTATTTGAAGGTTGGGAAGTGAAAAATCACCTCCAATAATTCCCTGAAGATTCTAAATGAAGGCCACATTGATCTGTCTGCCCAGATAAAATCTGAGCTGGTTCCCTTATCAGCTTTCTCTAAATACCGCTCCCCTACCTGTCCAGCACACACACATGTACACACACACACAAGGCCATCTTACTACATTCTAGTATGTATTTCCCAGCAACAGTTCACTTCAGTGTCCTGTATTCCACATTGCTCCAAGTTTTCATGTGCTTTCAAAGTCACTGTTTAAAGACTCCAAAGGGTAAGATCAAAGAATTAAGTACTTACAGTCGTTTGACTTGCCAGTGCAAAGTCAATGGTGTTTATACATCCATTTGTGTCTCTGACTTTGAGTCTTAATGTAGTTTCATAACTTAATAATGCTTTCTTTGTATTGGGTCCTTCTACAATACTAACATTAGACTAAGAGGTATTCAGGGTGTAACAAGATTGTGTCCACTCAATATGTATCTGGGAGAAATAGCTCCTCTGTGACCTGTGGATGGGTAATTTCTTTGCTCCCACAAGCATTGTTTTTGTAAGTTAATTTCACATAATGGTTTTGATCCAGCATTACTGTAATTGACTAAGCCTCTTTGGAAATAGATTATAAAGAAGAAAAATTAACTGAAATATTGCTTCTTTAAAAAGGCTGAGCTAAATGGATAATTATGATGGTTGTACAACATTGTGAATGCACTGAATGCCACGAAATTGTACACTTAAAATAGTTAAAATGGTAAATTTTGTTACATATATTTTATTACAATAAAAAAGTTCAGTTTATATTAAAAATATTCATACAAGCCAAATAGAGCAATGGAAAGGAGAAGCCATTGATTAATAAAAGATTATGTTAGAACTCTGGTTCTCAAGCACAAGAAAGGCAACTCAAATTTGTTTGTAGAAAAGATAAAAGAAACAAAATGTACGGGATCATGTAACTGAAAAGTCAAGTAATAAATGTTATATTTCAGGCATGGCTGGATTCAAATATTCAATGTAATCATAACTTCTTCTGTCTCTACCTATTAGTCATGCTTTCCTCTATGATAATTTCATTCTTATATGGGTTCATCCCCAGATGAAATAAAAATGGCTACCTGCAGCTCCAAGCTTACCTCCTATCCCCTTAGCAACCACTTCAGAAAGAGAGTGACTGTCTCCCAGTTGCTCCAAAATTTCATTGGCCTGACTTTTATTGGCTCGAAATTGGCCAATTCGTGAGCCAATTCTGATGACTAGGAGGATAAACTGTTCTGATTACCCAGGCAGAGTAAACCCCACCTAACCCACATAGAGTGAGCATAGAGTACAATAGAGACTGGGACATTTTTGCCAAAAAAAAAAAATGAAAACCAAGGGAAACATTTGAAGAGTAAAGACATGAACAAAATATCCTAAATTTATTTGATAATATCCCAGTAAGATGGAATGAGTGCTTGCTTGCTTGCTGGTTTTTTAATGCTGCATTCCTTTTATTAGTATTATTATTATTTTTATTTTTATTTTGGTGACGGAGTCTCACTCTGTCATCCAGGCTAGAGTGCAGTGGCACAATCTCAGCTTACTGCACCCTCTGCCTCTCAGGTTCAAGCAATCCTCCTGTCTCAGCCTGCCGAGTAGCTGGGATTACAGGCACCCACCACTACCCCTGGCTAATTTTTTGTATTTTTAGCAGAGATGGGGGTTTCACCATGTTTGTCAGGCTGGTCTTGAACTCCTAACCTCAAGTGGTCCGCCTGCCTCGGCCTCCCAAAGTGCTGGGATTACAGGCATAAGCCACCACACCTGGCCTGATGCTGCATTCCTTCATAGCTACCATTCTACCTCTCTCCTTTCCTTTTTGGCCAATATTTTTGAGAAACTAACGTGCCCTTGTGATTTCCATTTAGAATTGTTTTCTAAAGTGATACAAGAATACAATTCCATTCCCTTTCTCCTTTCCCCCACCCCTAATAATAAATGGACCACCATTTAGCATGGGAGCTATAGGTTGAATTTATGTCTTTGGCTCCATACTTCATAACCTCTCCAGATTGTTTCAATGAGTGAAGGGGGAAATTGACTTTCATTGATTACAACTGTGTAATTATACCTTCTGTGTCTTTTCTTCATACCTTCTACCTACTGGTTACCTTAGAAAAAAGCTACCAAACCAAACAGATGTGGCATTAACTCTCAGCTTTTGGAGTTCCTAAACGTAGTGTTGATAATGCAAGATGGCTAATGCATTCCAGACTCATTGACTTTGTCTTTGTGTTATCACCACACACACACACACAAACACATTTTTCCTCTTCCTCTTCCTCTTCCTCTCCTTCTCCTTCTTCTCCTCCTCCTCTTTCTCCTCCTCCTCCTTCTCCTTCTGCTTCTTCAAGAGATAGGATCTTGCTCTGTTGCCCAGGCTGGAGTGCAGTGGCTCAATCACACTGCAGCCTCAAACTCCTGGGCTCAAGTGACCATCCTGCCTCTACCTCCCAAGTAGCTCGGACTACAGGCACATGACACCATACCTGGCTAATTTTATATATATATATATTTTGTAGAGACCATATGTGTGTGTGTGTGTGTGTGTGTAGTTTTTTTTGTGAAAACCAAATATATATATATATATATATATGTGTGTGTGTGTGTGTGTGTGTGTATGTGTGTGTGTGTGTGTGTGTGTGTGTATATATATATATATATAGTAGAGAGGGGGGGTCTCACTATGTTGCCCGTAGTGAACTCCTGGCCTCAAGTCATCCTTCTGACTCAGCCTCTCAAAGTGTTGAAATTACAGGTGTAAGTCACTGCACCCAACCTTTAATAGTTCTCAATGTCTGACTGTGACCAGAAAGCACACAGGTGCCCAAGAGGAGAGTTGTACAACAGCCAGCAGACACTACCCGACTGTTAATAGAGATAGGACTTGAATCCTTCTCAGCATCCCAAATTGCTTTCTTTCCCTTCTTCACAAATCTGGAAATGTAATCCAAGTGATTTAAGTACAGAGCAGAAAATAGCCCCATGCGTAGATAGCCTATCACCCTTGCCTCCATGTTAAACTGAGGATCTTGACATCAGTATTGCATTCGGCCAAGCAGTGCTCAGAAATTGAAGGCTGACTCTGGAGAGTCGTGTTTAAGGTATATAAATGCTCCCTGGGATGCATTTGTCAGGCAGAACAGACAGGGGCTTGTCTTTTCTCATCAACAACCTGCTAACCCACGGAAAAATTTACCTAACATCACCTTGGAAGCCAGAAAACAGCACAGAATTTTGGGATTATATAATAATATCAGTAAATTTTAATCGAGACCAGAAATCATCAGAGAATAGAGAAGGAAAGCCCCAAATGAGCTCGCAATCATTGGAAAGATTTTTACAAAGGAGAATCAAGTTGGAAAGAGAAAAAGCAGGCAAAGTAGTTAACAAGAAAGAAGCACATATATTTGTAAATCAGTTTAGAAGAGATGGAGAAAATGGAAGCCAATATGGTAACAGGCTATGGGCAATATAGCCTGTCTATATTATATATATGTGTGTGTATATATAGATAGTATATCACCCGGACTGGAGTGCAGTGGCACAATCTCGGCTCACTGCAACTTCCGCCTCCCGGGTTCAAGTGATTCTCTTGCCTCAGCCTCCCTAATAGCTGGGACCACACATGCCTGCCACCAAGCCTGGCTAATTTTTGTATTTTTAATAGAGATGGGGTTTCACCATGTTAGCCAGGCTGGTCTCGAACTCCTGACCTCAAGTGATCTGCCTGCTTTGGCCTCCCAAAGTGCTGGAATTACAGGCGTGCACCACCATGGCTGGCCAACAGAAAATAATTAAAAAAAAAAAAAATAGCCAGGTGTGGTGGTGCACACCTGCAGTCCCAGCTACTGGAGAGGCTGAGGCTGAAGTGGGAGGATCCCTTGAGCTCGGGAGGTAGAGGCCACAGTGAGCTATGGTTGCATCACTGCACTCCAGCCTGGGTGATGGAGGCAGACCCTGTCTCTAAAGAAACAAAAAACAAAACGAAACAAAAAACAAAACAAAACAAAAAACTTCCTTGCCAGTTCTGAGGTCCAGCGCCTCACATGGATAACAGCTGTGGGTAATGGGCTCCATCTGCTGAGGCTCACAGCTGTTCCCCATGTAAGGAACTGGTTATGAACTTTCCTCTCTTATTTCTCCATGCCTTCAACATGCTTCCTGGGATAACCTCTGAATAAATTACTTGCACCCAAATCTTTATCTCAGAAGTCGGAGGCTGGGAGTGGTGGCTCATGCCTATAATCCCAGCACTTTAGGAGGCCAAGGTGGGAGGATTGCTTCAGGCCAGGACCTTAAGACCAGCCTGCACAAAATAGTGAGACTTCATTTCTACCAAAGAATGAAAAACTTAGCTGGGCATGGTAATGCATACGCCTGTAATCCCAGCTACTGGGGGAGCTAAGGTGGGAGGATTGCTTGAGTCCAGGTGTTCAAAGTTGCAGCAAGCCACAATTGCACCACTGCACTCCAACCTGGGCAACAGAGTAAGACCCTGTCTCAAAAAAAAAAAAAAAAATTGCTCATAACCCATTTAAACCAAGTGACTTCCTCTTATTATTACCCCAATCTTGTAATTCCTTTCATAGAGTTCTGGGCTCTAAAGTTATTAGTCGGAGAGGAATGTGGATTTAATTCCCATGAGACAAATTTTGTCATTCATCATTCAGGGTGAATAAAACCTGAATAATAATCAGATTCTGTTGGTTATAAAGCCAAAGTAAGATATTCATTTATTAAAATTTTTTGAGACATCTGAACACCAAACTGTGTTGAACCAATCGTTTATAACTCATTTCCAAGAGATTTGTATTAATACTAGTTATGAATTCACTATATAGTCTCAACCTATTCTCACCCAAATCACTTATCATCTCTGTGGCTCCATTTTTCTTATTTGTGAAAGGGAGATAATCACGCTCACCAGCTCTTTCACAAGGACATTGTGAGGATTAATGAGTTAATGCTGGAGAAGCATGTTTCTGCCTTAGATGAATGTTGCTATATAAATGCAAATTATTGCATTACAGCTGGGCTTACATGTAAAAATGCAATGACTTTTAGATCCTAGATGCTTTCATAACGTGGAGAGGTAATTCTAATGTGAACACAGCTTCGTTAAGAGGAAAAGCAATCCGTGTGAAGGGTAGCCAGGAATATTAGAATTGCTTCTCATGCCTTCCCCCACATTCTCCCTGTCTCTTAAGTGCTGGTTAGTTATGCATATGTTCTTTCTTCGGCCACTGATCAAGTCGTCCTTCCATTACCTTTTTGCTACTAGGTGCTCTTGTCATTCCTAAAACCCTTTGAGACTTATGCAAATGAGCTTCTATTAAAACAAAAATATTCTAAGGCCAGGCACAGGGGCTTGAGCCTGTAATCCGAGCACTTTGGGAGGCCATGGTGGGAGGATCAGTTGAGGTCAGGAGTTCAAGACCAGCTTGAGTGGCATAGTGAGACCCCCGTCCCTGCAAAAAATTAAAAATTAGCCAGGTGTGGTGGTGTGCCCTGTAGTCCTAGCTACTGGAGAGACTGGGGCAGAAGAATCACTTGAGCCCAGGAGTTCAAGGTTATGGTGAGCTATGATCATGCCACTGCACTCCAGCCTGGGTGACAGACTGAGACCCTGTCTATAAAAAAATTTAATAATTAAAAATAATAAAAGACTGTATATATACTACTTTTTCAATTCATAAAGAATCCTTCTTTTATAGCGTAAAAGTTGATGTCCCCCCAAAATGCATTAGTTTCTCCCTATACTAGTTTGTAGGGCTGCTAGAATGAAGTATCACAGACTGGGTGGCTTAAACAACAGAAATGTATTGTCTCCCAATTCTGAAGGCTAGATGTTTGAAATACATTGGAACCTATAACCCAATGTAACAATATTAAGAGGTGGGGCCTCTGGGAAGTGATCAAATCACCAGGGCTACATGCTAATGATGGGGTTAGTGCCCTTAAGCAGCTCCCTCGCCCCCTTCCACCAAGCAGCAATAAGGGGTCAGCTTTTAAGCAGAATGCACTCACCAGACACGGAATCTGCTGGCCGGTCGGCTGCTGCCTTGATCTTAGACTTCCCAGCCTCCAGAACTGTAAGAAATACATTTCTTTTGCTTACAAATTACCCAGTCTGTGGTATTCTGTTACAGCAGCCCAAAGGGACTAACAGTCCCTCTTCTTCCTAATTCACTCTTTGGAATCCTGACTGGGTAGATTTCTGGGCAATGGTCAAAAGAGGAAAGGAGACAAGCAGCTAATATTACTCTAATCAAATTCCCCCTGGATAAAACTTGGGCCACTCTTTATGATCTGCAGACTGACATTCCCACCCCTTTGCCCAACACTCTGCCTAACCCATTCCCAATCCAACCACGAGGCTCTTTCCATCCTTGCTTCTCACTACCATCCCATACGAAAAGAAACCCCCTTCTCTTATTCATCTTCACATACTGGGCTAGTGAAAAAAAGCACTGGGCTTACACTCCAGAAGACCTGGATTTAGTCCCCTTTTGTAATCCCTTACTAGCAGTGTGACCTAGTATAAATTATTTTCTAAGCTAAATTGTTTTTGTTTACGTGCATGCATCTGGTACAAAATTCAAAAATACAAAATACAAAATGTGTAAAAGCAAGCATCTCCCCCACAATGCCCATTCCTCTACCCAGAAGCAACATATTGTGAGAAGTTTCTAATTAATCTCTCTAGCTACAGTCTATGCATATGCAAATGCATATATATATACACACACACACATAAAATGACTTGTTGGGATTGCATTGAATCTATAGATCATTGGGAAATTGATCAGTTGGAAATTGAATCAGTTGGGGAAGAACTGACATCTTGATAATATTGAGGCAATCTTTCTATCTATGTATTTGGGATATTTTCCCATTTATTTATATCTTTGATCTCTTTCATCAGATTTTTATAGTTTTTCTCGTAGATTTTATACATATTTTGTTAGCTTCATTTTTTTGGTGCTGATGTAAATGCATTGTATTTTACATTTCAAATCCCAGTTGCTCTCTGCTGGTATGTAAGAAATCAGTTCACTTTTATATATTAACCTTGTATGCAGAAACGCTGCCATAACCACTTATTCTTTACAGGAGTTTTTTGTTGTTAATTATTTGCATCTTCTACGTAGAAAATCTCCTCACCTGCAAAGAAAGACAATTTCATGTCGTCCTTCTAAATGTGTATACACTTTATTTCCTTTTCTTGTCTTATTGCATTAGGTAGGACATTCAGTGAGATGTTGAATGGGAGTAGTGAGAGGGGACATCCTTGCCTTGATCCTGATCTTAGTGAGAAAGCCTCTAGTTTCTCACTGTATTCATTTGCTAGGGCTGCTGTAAGAAAGTACCACAGACTGCGTGACTTAAACAACAGAAATTTATTTTCTCCCAATACTGAAGGCTAGAAATTTGAAATCAAGGTGTCAGAAGGGTTGGTTTCTTCTGAGGTCTCTCTCCTTGGCTTGTAGATGGCTGCCTTCTCCCTATGTCTTCTCATGACCTTCTCTCAGTACTTCTCTGTGTTCTAATTTCCTCTTTTTATGACACTAGTTGTATTAGACTGGGGCCCATCTTAATGACCTCAATTTAACATAATTATTTCTTTAACAACTCTATCCCCAAATACAGTCACATTCAGAAGTGCTAGGGATTAGGACTTGGCATGTGAATTTAGAGGGGACTCAGTTCAATCTATAACACTCATCATTAAGTATGATGTTAGTTTCTTTGTAAATGTTCTTCACCAAGTTGAGGAAATTCTCCTCTATTCCTAGTTTCCTGAGAGTATATATATACATATTGTTAAAAATAACATAAATGGCATCATCACATGATTTTTTGTTTGTTTGTTTGAGACAGACTTTCGCTCTTGTTGCCCAGGCTGAAGTGCAATGGCACGATCTCCGCCTGCCTCAGCCTCCCAAAGGGATGAGATTACAGGCGTGAGCCACGGCGCCCAGCCGATTACATGCTCTTTTAAAAATGGAAATCTGGGCCAGTGCAGTGGCTTATGCCTGTAATCCAGCACTTTGGGTGGTTAAAATGGGAGAGTCACTTGAGCTCAGGAGTTTAAGACCAGCCTGGGCAACATGGCAAGACCCTATTCCTAGAAAAAATTTAAAAATTAGCAGGGTGTGGTGGCATGTGCCTGTAGTCCCAGCTACTTGAGAGGCTGAGGCAGAAAGATCACTTGAGGCTGGAAGTTTGAGACTGCAGTGAGCTATGATCACACCACTGCACTCCCGCCTGGGCAACAGAGCAAGACCCTATCTCTAAATTTAAAAACCCATGAAAAACAGAAATCTGCTCTAATCACTCCCTTGTATAAAACTCTTCAGTATTTCTCATTTCTGTTAGAAAAAGCATGGCATCCTAATTACATCCATCATGGCCCTGCATGCTCTGGCCTTTCCTTAACTCTCCAATCTCATCTTGTTCAACTTTCCCCTTCCCTCTCCACTTGGAAACCTATGGTTTGAACGTGTCCCCTAAAATTTATGTTCGAAACCTCATCCCTAATGTGGCGGTATTGAATGATTGTACATTTTAAGAGGTGATTGGATCATGAGGACTCTGCCTTCATGAATGGATTAATCAATTTGTAGATTAATGGGTTATCATGAGAGATGAGAGATGAACTGTTGGCTTTATAAAAGGAAGAAAGACCTGAGCTAGCCCATTAGAACACTTAGCTGCCCACCATGTGATGCCCTGTGCTACCTTGGGACTTTGCAGAGAGTCCCCACCAGCAAGAAGGCCCAGATGCACCACCTTGACCTTGGATGCCTCAGCCTTTGCAATTGTAAGACATAAATTCCTTTTTTAAAGTAAATTACCCAGTTGTAGGTAACAGGAAACAAACGAATATACTGAGCATCCTGACCTGCTTCTGCTTCCTCTGAAAGAAGGGCTTCTGTGTCACACAGACCAGGTCATGGCCTCTCTGCTATATACTATGCATGCACGCTGTTGATCATAGTTGTGGTTATGCTTTTAGGATTTTTTATTTAATGTCTTTCTTGCCCTCTATAGCATAAACAGCATGAGTCAGGGATCATGTCTGTTTCGGCCATCACAATAACTTGGCAATTATGTGATAAATAAATCTATAAAGTTAAGCTAATTATGATTGACCTACTTATTTTATCAAGTTCTATAGCTATTGAATACTTATTGTTCTCTACCTTCTGAATTCTGTTATGTGACTATGTTTGATGACATATTATGCAAATGAAAGATAGCAGGCTGGCCAGGTGTGGTGGCTCACGCCTGTAATCCCAGCACTTTGGGAGGCCAAGGCAGGTGGATCATTTGAGGTCAGTAGTTCAAAAGCAGCCTGGCCAACATGGTGAAACCCCATCTCTACTAAAAATATAAAAATTAACCAGGCGGTGGTGGTCCGCACCTGTAATCCCAGCTATTCAGGAGGCTGAGGCAGGAGAATCACTTGAGCCTGGGTGGCAGAGGTTGCAGTGAGCCGAGATCGTGACACTGCACTCCAGTCTGGGTGACAGAGTGAGACCGTGTCTCAAAAAGAAAGAAAAGAAAGGTAGCAGGCCAGGCGTAGTGGCTGATGCCTGTAATCACAGCATTTTGGGAAGCCTAGGCAAGTGAACCATTTAAGCACAGGTGTTCGGGACCAGCCTGGGCAACATGGCAAAACTCTGTGTCTACAAAAAAATACAAAAATTAACCAGGCATGGTGGTGCACACCTATAGTCCCAGCTACTCAGGAGGCTGAGTTGGCGTGAAGCTTAAAGGAGCTGTGATCGCACAACTGCACTCCAGCCTGGGCAGCAGAATGAGATCCTTTCTCCCTTCTACCCTTGAAGAAAAAATGAAGGAGACAAAGACAGACAGAAGGAAGGAAGGAAGGAAGGAAGGAAGGAAGGAAGGAAGGAAGGAAGGAGAGAGAAAGAAGGAAAGAAAGAAAAAGAAGGAAGGAAGGAAGGAAAGAAAGAAAGAAAGAAAGAAAGAAAGAAAGAGAGAGAGAGAGAGAGAGAGAGAGAGAGAGGGAGGGAGGGAGGGAGG
>NW_012101843.1:2261110-2279270 GCF_000951045.1 Mandrillus leucophaeus
AGGAAGGAAGGAAGGAAGGAAGGAAGGAAGGAAGGAAGGAAGGAAGGAAGGAAGGAAGGAAGGAAAGGAATATTGTGGCCTGAATACACCTTGCGTTGATGTGTTTCATTTCTACAATGTCACACGTTCTTCCCTACTGCCCCCTAATGTCCCAGCTTTATCTCAGGAGTCCCTCATCCTTACTCACTCTTCTCCAGCCACTTTGGCATTTTATTGTTTAATTTTTATTTTAATATAATAAAAATAAGACTTTATAGCTTGTTGTTTTTTTTGTTTTTTTTTTAAAGTCAGGTAGCATTGCAAGTTTCCCAAACTTAAAACAGCAGTTTCCAATTCACTCTACAGTCCTATTCCACTTTTCTGGTAGTTTACCTATGCAAAGAATTTTAGGTTAAAAACATTTTTCCCTGAAGATTTCAAGACATTTCTCCCCTGCTTTCTTGCTTGCAATGTTACTGCTTCTAAATCTGACACATTTCTGCTTCTTGATTCTTTCTAAACATTTTAGGGTTTTATCTTTGTTCCAGTGAGAGGGGTTCTGGGAAAATAGCAGCAGAAACATGGTTTCTGAATCTCCCCATATCCCCACATACAAACAGTCAGAAAAATTATACAGTAAAGTCAAAAGCAAAAGTAGGTAACAAGATATCTCCATAAATCTGAGTGCACCAGGTGAGGACAAACTCCCAGCAGCTATAGGCCTGCATGGTGTCTGCGTTTATGCTGGAGCGCAGAGGGAAGCAGCAGGCGTCTAACAGGCCTCGAAACAAGAGAACCTCGGCCACCGACAGGTACTCCCTGGAAAGCACAGGGGACCCAATTTACAACAGCTTCTGAAACTGGGAAAAGGTTTACAGGGCCTGCCCCTGTAAAGCAAACTGGACAGAATAAATATTAAAATCTTTCATTTAGAGCCGGACGCAGTGGCTCACGCCCGTAATCCCAGCACTTTGGGAGGCCGAGGCAGGCGGATCACCCGAGGTCAGGAGTTCGAGACCAGCCTGGCCAACGTGGTGAAACTCTGTCTCTCCTAAAAATACAAAAATTAGCTGGACCTGGTGGTGGGCACCGGTAATCCCAGCTACTCAGGAGGCTGAGGCAGGCGAATCGATTGAACCCGGGAGGCAGAGGTTGCAGTGAGCCGAGATCACACTGCTGCACTCCAGCCTGGGCGAGAGTGAGACTCTGTCTCAAATAAATAAATAAATAAAATAAAATCTGTCAT
Source organism: Mandrillus leucophaeus (assembly GCF_000951045.1). Classification (NCBI taxonomy): domain Eukaryota; kingdom Metazoa; phylum Chordata; class Mammalia; order Primates; family Cercopithecidae; genus Mandrillus; species Mandrillus leucophaeus. Next base: position 2,262,336 of record NW_012101843.1, read on the forward strand.
TCAGGAAATCTTGCCTAAAATTAAAAAAACACGGTCAGGTGCAGTCATTCATGCCTATAATCCCACCATTTTGGGAGACCAAGGCAGGAGGATTGCCTGAGCCTAGGAGTTTATAACCAGCCTGAGCAACATAGTGAGACCTTCTATCTACAAAAATAAAAAAAAAAAATAGCAGAGTGCAATGGCACACACCTGTGGTACCAGCTACTTGGAAGGCTGAGGCAGGAAGATTGCTTGAGCCCAGGAGGTGAAGGTGACAGTGAGCTATAATCATGCCACTGTACTCTAGCCTGGGCGACAAAGCCAGACCCATCTCCAAAAATAATTTTAATTAAGCTAAATTTTAAAACAATTTAAAACTACGTGTTGAAAGAGCACACCATGTTCCAAACTCTATCAACCTGAGACTCACCAACACCAAGACACATTCTTTAAAAATTAACAGACTTTAAGAAAAAATTATTTGGACATCGAGGCAAAAAACAACAAGGGACAGAAAGGAAAGAAAATTAAATGACCATCTAACTTCTGTCAGCAATGGTTTATACCGAAAGAAAATGGAATAACATGTTTAAAATACTCAAGGAAAGAAAATGTGAGTCAAATAAATTTTTTTACAATAAAGCTGATTTTTTAAGTATAAAGGAATATAGGCAAACTATTATTAACACATAAAGATTTGGAGTTTCTTGCATGTTATTCTCATGGGCCCTTCCTGTAGAATCTACTAAAGAACAAGCTTCAAACACCCAACATAACTAGAAAGACAGAGAGGACTGTGAGGACTCAAACATCCTGGTGTTACACCTCAAGTAGGACTCCTCATTCATTATCCTAGAAACTTAGAGGATGGTTTCAATCTTGAAACTCAGTAGTTCAGAACATTTTTGTATTATTCATTTGAAACTTGCCCTTTTGTTGTTGTTGTTGTTGTTGTTGTTGTTGTTCTCTTTCTGAAACTCCTAACTGTCAGTCCCAACATTACTGTTGGGATGCTAAGGGCAAGCCTCAGGTTGTGGCCTGGGCTTCTGACTCATTGGCTGTGAATCAGAGTTCCTATGACTCCCTCCTCAGGCTCAATTAGTTTGCTAGAGCAGATCATAGAACTAAGGAAAACGCTTTACTTGCATTTATCAGTTTATTTTATTTAATTTATTTTATTTTTTGAGACGGAGTCCCACTGTGTTGCCCAGGCTGGAGTGCAATGGCGCAATCTCGGCTCACTGCAACCTCTGCCTCCTAGGTTCAAGCGATTCTTCTGCCTCAGCCTACCAAGAAGCTGGGTCTACAGGCACCCACCACCATGCCCAGCTAATTTTTTTTTTTTTTGAATTTTTAGTAGAGATGGTGTTTCACCATGTTGGCCAGCCTGGTCTCGAACTCCTGACCTCAGGTAATCCACACAACCTAGCCTCCCAAAGTGCTGGGATTACAGGTGTGAGCTACTGCGCCCCGCCCATTTATCAGTTTATTATAAAGGGTATTTCAAAGGATACAGAGAAACAGCTAGATGGAGGAGATGCACAGGGCAAGGTGTGCAGGAAGGACTGAGGAGCTTCCATGCCCTCTCTGGGTGCATCATCCTCCAAAAACCCCCATGTCTTTAGCTATCCAGAGGTCACTAAACCCAGGCCTTTTGGGTGTTTTAGGAGGCGTCATTATGTTGGCAGGACTAATTACATCATCGACTATTAAGCATCTCTCCCTTCTCTGGAGGTCGGGGGTGAGACTGCAAGTTCCAACCTTCTAATCATATGGTTGGTTCCCCTAGCAACCAGCCGCCATCCTGAGAGTATGCAGGAGTCTGCCAAGGGTCACATTTTAGACCAAAATATGCTCCCATCATCTAGGAAATTCCAAGAAATATAGGAGCTCTGTGTCAGACACTCCTGTCACCTCCTATCACTCAGGGAATGACAAAGATGTTAGAAGCTCTGTGTCAGGAACTGGGGATCAAAGACCAAATATTAAAACCAAATATTCTCCTAGCATCGCTATCTACAAGGGTTTTAGGAACTGTATATCAGAAAACAAGGACAAAGACCAAATATATATTTCACAATGTCAGGGTAGTATTACAAGATTTTTCATTGTATAGTTACTTGTGTATTTCTTTTGTATATACCTTTCATGAAGGCAGAAATACAGTCATTCACTTGTATATCTTCAGGCACTCACACAGGGCCTTGCATATAGTAAATCCTCCATTCATTCATTCATGCATTTATTATTTTGAAATGTCTTCCTTCATTTTCTTTAATTCTACCCATCCTTGATGGTATAACTACAAAGCATTTCCTAATTATTCTAACTAGGTTACTGATGACCTGGACCTGTAATATTATAATTACTTTTTATGAGTACATGATTTGTCACTCCAACTCCACTGTAAGGTCTTGGGATTTCATTCACTCATTCACTCGTCCACAAACATTTGGTAAAAACCACCTATGTAAACTGTAATACCAGCTACTGTTAGAGAGACAAGGATACATGATACATGTCTCTATATCCCAAACTCTGCCACTTGAGTTAAAGAGATAGCACAAATTGTAGTATAATATATAATGTGATAAATGCTGTGGAAGAGGTAGAATGTGCAAGAAAGAAAATTTAGCTGGATAGATCAGGAAAGCCTTTGTAAAGCAGGCAGACTTTAAACTTCTATTCCACCATAGCATCTATCATGGGGGAACAAATGTTTGTTGGTGGTGATGGTAACAGCTCCTTCAAGGGTTAGCAATTTATCAGCACTGTGGTTAAGTTGTCTTCTCTGTCATAAGCCTTGGGAGGCAGTCAGAGCAGAGGCAACGTAATTCTCCCACCTCATCTCTACTTGGGGAAAGATCAGTGACTCTGGGATCTTTTGTGTATTTTTTTTTTTTTTTTTTGAGACAGGGTCTCACTCTGTCACCCAGGCTGGAGTACAGTGGCATGATCACGGCTCACTGCAGCCTCAACCTCCCAGGCTCAGGTGATCCTTCCCATCTCAGCCTCCTGAGTATCTGGGACTACAGGCATGCACCACAAAGCCCCATCTTATTTTTGCATTTTGTAATTTTGGTACAGATGAGATTCCACCATGTTGCCACGGCTGGTCTCAAACTCCTGGGCTCAAGCAATCCACCCACCTTGGCATCCCAAAGTGCTGAGATCACAGGCATGAGCCACCACAACTGGTCTTGTGTCTGTAACGTCTTTTCTTTTCTTTTCTTTTCTTTCTCTTCTCTTCTCTTCTTTTCTTTCTTTTCCTTCTTTCTCTCCTTCCTTCCTTCCTTCCTTCTTTCTTTTTTTTTTTTTTAGATGGAGTCTCACTCTGTCACCCAGGCTGGAGTGCAATGGTGCAATCTTGGCTCACTGCAACCTCCACCTCCTGGGTTCAAGTAATTCTCCTGCCTCATCCTCCCGAGTAGCTGGGACTACAGGCACGTGTCACCATGCATGGCTAAATTTTTGTATTTTTTTTGTAGAGACGGAGTTTCACCATATTGGCCAGGCTGGTCTTGAACTGCTGACCTCGTGATCTGCCCACCTTGGACTCCCAAAGTGCTGGAATTACAGGAGTGAGCCACCGCGCCCGGACCTTTTTTTTTTTTTTTTTTTTTGGCAAAGTCTTGCTCTCTTACCCAATCTGGAGGGCAGTGGCACGGTCTTGGCTCAGTGCAACCTCCCCCTCCAAGGCTCAAGCGATCTTCCCACCTCAGCCTCTGGAGTAGCTGGAACCACAGGTGCATGCCACCATGCCCAGCTAATTTTTGTCTGTATTTTTTAACTACTGTTTTATAAAGTATTCCTGAGGCTGCAGCAAGGCATCCTCTAAGCAGCTTACTCTGTACCTTTTCTGAACCTGTATGTACCTCTATTTTTGCATGCATACAAAAATACAGTGTATGTGTTATTAATTCATAAGCTCCAGGGAAAGGACCGTGTACTATTCACCATGATATGTCTCTCTGTAATGAAATGCCTGGCAGATCATAGGTGTGCAGCGTACGTTTGCTGAGTAAGTGCAGATCACTTATCCAACTGTGTCTTAATACAAAAGTTATTTCTTATTCTGGATAATTTCTAAGAGTTGACCTTTGGTTTTGTTGTTTTTTTTACAAAACTTTGGTTATATGTATGGTCATCTGGGGTATCTATAAATCAGGCCTTAAGCTAGATAGGTGCTCATAAATTCTCAGATCTGTATCCACTGTTCTGTTAATATTTGCTTTGTGTTTCTGTAAATAAGCATGATGTGACAATTCATCCACTGTGAAGCAAAGGACAGAATTGCTACACCCTTCCTTTATACCACTGATATTGACAGGTGGACACATTAATCATGATGGCAATAAATACCAGGGAATACAAGCATGAGCCCAGAAGAAGGCTGCCAGCACTGAGGAGTCACAAAACACACACACACACACACACACACACGCACACACACGAAAGACTCCTTATCACCTCCAATTCCAAAAGTGCGAGGCAAAGATCTACTGGCTTGATGCTGCTGTTGTCCAAATGTCTCTCATTTGTTCTCCCCCTTCATCCAGAGGACCAACTGCTCAATTAATTAGGGAAGTCTCTTGGAAGAGCTGACAGATGCACCACTATGATAATCACCCTCTTTGGTCATGGTAGTGGAAATTTTGGGGTTCTCCTCTCAGATCCCTTTGGATTCTTTTTACCATTTCTAAGGACGCTCCCCCCAGCTTCTGTGTCCTTTTGCTTTTGACAGCCCACTCCAGTGATTCTCTTTAGAGCACTGCCCAAGGACTGCAAAAGCTGATTTGTCCACATTTACAGAGAGACAGTAGTGCCTGGGAGGTTACCACTCCCTGGAGGGGCCTATAGCCAATGACTGGTGTGGTATGAGAGAGAGAGAGTGTGTGTGTGTGTGTGTGTGTGTGTGTGTGTGTAAGCCCATCTTCCTAGTCTTGAGATGGTTGACCTTCAAAGGTAATTTTCACACCAGTGGTTCCAACAGGGACATGCTGACGCTGAGGCTTTGCCCCTGATTACACACTTGCTTCATTTCTTCCACTTGCATGTCCTGCTTCCCCATTTTCTTATGGGTTTCTCCTGGGAGCACCTCAAAATTAAATCATCTACTCACAAATCCTTATCTCAGTGTCTGCTTTTGGGGAACTGAGCCTCAGGCAATTGATTCTAACAGGGGCCCTAGGAAGCTAATTCTGGCATGGACTTCTGGAGCTGGGCCACTTGCCTGCTATATGGCAACTGAGACTCCCTCCTTGGTGGGCTAAGTGGAGGGTTGATAGCCCCTGCCACATCGTAGAACTGCAAACACTTTCACTGTGGTGAAATGGAATGTGACACAGAAGGACAAGAGGCACTGGTGCTGATAATGTCTCTGTTGTTTGAGGAGTATGAGGGAAATGGTGACTGAAAGAACTGTGAAATTAGTTGATTGTTTCTGGGCATCTGATCTGGTTTTGTATCCCCACCCAAATCTCATCTTGAAATGCAATCTGAATTGTAATTCCTACGTATTGGGGAAGGGACCTGTGGGAGGTGATTAGATCATGGGGGCAGTCCCCCCAACCCATGCTGTTCTCATGATACTGAGTGAGTCTCCCAAGATCTATGGTTTTATAAGCTTCTGGCATTTCCCCCTGCTGACACTTCTCTCTCATGCCGCCATGTGAAGAAGGACGTGTTTGCTTCCCCTTCCACCATGGTTGTAGGTTTCCTGAGACCTCCCCAGCCATGTTGAACTGTGAGTCAATTAAATCTCTTTCCTTTATTAATTACCCAGTCTCAGATACATCTTTTTTAGCAGTGTAAGAATGGACAAATACAGCACTGCTGAGGCATTGGAGAGAAAATGATAGGCTCAGGTGTGAAAGTCAGAAGGGCTCTGAAACACCACGTAAAGACACGTTCATTTCCAGAAACCAGAAGACACAGTGTGCTGAAGACCAGACTCTGAATTGTAGGAGCAACAGAACTTCAGAGAAGGCTGAATTTGCAGCCTCATCAAGTCTCCTAAGCCAGAAGCAAGGCCTTGTCAGGGAAGGAGTGTGAACTTGAGATTTGGGATGACAATATCCAGGTGAATGCACTTGAGAACCTTGGAACCATCTGGGTCTGCAGAAGGGACCACTTCCCCTTGCTAGAGGATAGAGACACTGCCCCCCACCCCCACCCTTCCCATTGCTTGCCTGGAGACTATCTAGATGCCTCAAATGAGGCAGATGACTTGTGCTCCTTAAGACAATACTTACCCTCCTCAAGTTCAGCAGCCCCCTCCCCTCCTGGCCACTAGACCAATAAGGCGGCATGATTCTCACTCTGGCCTGTTTGGGGCAGTGCTGGCCCTGCCAGGAAAAGAAAGGGAGTGGTACCCAAAGGAGCCTCAAGGCTTGGCAGATATGTCCGGGAGTGGGTCTTGAGGGTGCTAGAACAAGTTGGGGGCAGTCTGCTAAGCTGGATAAAGGAGATTTTTAATATGAGGACATTATCCTGTCACTTGGGATTCATGTCCAATCTCTCAGCAAAGTGATAAGAGTGGAATTTTAAAACCTTGGAGACTAGGCATAGTGGCTCGTGCCTATAATCCCAGTGCTTTGGGAGGCCGAGGTAGGAGGATCACTTGAGGCCAGCAGTTCAAGACCAGCCTAGGAAACAAAGTGAGAACTCATCTCTCCAAAAAAAAAAAAAAAAGTTTTGAAATTAGTCTGGCATGGTAGCACATGCCTGTAGTCCCAGCTACTCGGGTGGCTGAGATGGGAGGATCGCTTGAGCCCAGGAGGTTGAGGCCGCAGTGAACGGTGAGTGTACCACTGCACTCCAGCCTGGATGTCCGAGCAAGACCCTGTCTCTAAAAATTACATAAATAAATAAAAAGGTCCAGAGAAGAGAACCTATCAGAATGAGTTTATTTAAGATGCGTGGACCCACCAGCTGTCTTTGTTCCTTGCAAGGGCCCAGAGCACTCTCCAGTCACTTATACCATAAGGAATGTGCTAATGAGAGGGGCACCACACTCTTGAGACCCTCAGTTGTGGGGCCCTCCATTGCCTAGAGCTGATAGTTATGAAACTCTTCTCCCTAATGGGGATAAGACTGTGGAATAATAGATGCCAACTGGTAGCTCTTAACCACCAGAGACAAGGTGAACTTAGTTATCATATTGGTGGACAAGACTGGAATCGTTCATGGATGGGCCAGTTCATTGGCATGAACCACAAATGGACTGGGCTGCACTATAGTTTCATGCAGGAGTGTTCTGAACAACAGTGATGAAGGAAAATCCTCCCAGTGGGCTGAGTTTCATGCAGTTCATCCTATTATGCACTTCGTGTGGAGGAAGATTAAGTGTTCTGGAAAAAGGATATCAAGGTCTCTCAGGCAGAGAGATACCGTGTTGCAGAAAAGGGCAGTAGAAAGAGTCTACTCCAGCATGGAGGAATAGTTTCATATTGACATTGTTTAGAATTGCCACTGCTCAGTAATAATAACACGCTAGCTGACTTGTATGCATTTTTATTATTTGTAAATTCTCTGCAGACAATACACACCTTTCTTGCCTGCACAAGAGTGGACCACTTCCATCACCATCCCCTTGGCTCGCCGCTTGCTCATAAGCTCTGGTGAATAATTAACTTGGTTAGTGAGAGGGCTGGAAGAAGCAAGACTGGGAACATGAAAGTTTGGAGGCCTATCAGAGTAGGCTCAAAGTGTGAGGATATTTGCATGCCCGATGAACGCCCACCAGTGTGGATCAGTTGCAGAAGAGGCATTAAACAACTCAGGGCTTCCCCAGACAACCTGTATTCCTGACCACCTGTGCCTGAACAAAGATAGACTCCCCTCTTCAATGCTGATTTAGCTATTGTTGCTGCTAAATGTCTTGTCTATCCGTGGCAGACACTGACACATCTCTTAATATAATATGATGCTTTCCCTTAAGGAGACTAGCCAGCCCCATTGTGGCAAGTAGACCACCCCAGATTCCTTCTACCCTGAAAAGGGCAGTGATTGATCTTAACTAAGATTGACAGTTCTCTGGATCTGACTTCCTTGCCCGTAATACCACAGGATCCCACCTAACAGAGCTACAGACCAAGGAACTCACCTAACAGTGAAGGAGTCACAGCATGGGCCCATGACCACAAGATCCATTGATCATACCACAGACTACATCATCCAAGTATGGCTGGCTTAGAACACTGGAATGCTCTTAAAGATGCAACTATGGGACTGGGTGCGGTGGCTCACACCCATAATTCCAGCATTTTGGGAGGCCAAGGCAGGAAGATCGCTTGAGCCCAGGACTTTAAGACCAGCCTGGGCAAGATAGCGGGACCCCATCTCTACAAAAGAATGAAAAAAAATAGCCAGGTATGGTGATGCACGGGCCTGTAGTCCCAACTACCAGGGAGACTGAGGTGAGAGGATCACTTGAGCCCGGGAGATTGAGGCTGCAGTCAGCTGTGATTGTACCACCTCACTCCAGCCTGGGAGAGAGCAAGACCCTCTCTCAAAAACAGACAAACAAACAAGCAAAAACAAAAGATGCAACTATGGCACTAGCTAGGAGATGATTGGCAAGATCAGGGTTCTATTTTTCAGAAAATGGTATATACCTTAAACTAGTGGCCAGTATATGATATCATGCCCCATAGGTAGAGCAGAGGGGCCCAGAAACGAAAGAGTGAACATAGAAGTAGTACTGCTATCAGTTTTCAGTGAACCCCCTGGGGAATTTATCTTTCTTGTCTCTACAAGTTTAGATTCTGTGAGTCTAGATATCCTAGTTGCCAAGAGTGGGAATGTTTCCACCAGAGGACACCATAAGAGTCCTAATAAACTTAAAGCTGTGGCTGCCACATGGTCATATAGGGTTTGCTATGGTTTGAGTGTTTGTTCTCTCTAAAACTCATGCTGAATTTGGTTGCCCTTGTGATGGTGTTGGAGGTGGAACCTTTGGGAAGTGATTGGGTCATAAGAGTTCCATGCTTACGGTGGGATTAATGCTGTCATAAAAGGACAAGTTCAGTCCCCTTTTTGCCTCTCAGCCCTTCGACCTTCTGCCATGTGATGACACAACAAGAAAGCTTTTGTCAGATGCTAGTACCTTGATCTTGGACTTCCCAGAATCCAGAACTGTGAGAAAATAAATTTCTATTTATGATAAAGTATAGTCTCAGGTATTCTGTTACAGCAACGCAAAACATAGTGAGACTGAGTTCCTCTTGTAATTACTAACCTAGCAGTGAATAATCTAGCAATCAATGCTATTCATCTTAAGGAGATCAAGCTGCTGCTAGAGTGAGGCAAGAGGAATATCTCTGGGACTCAAAGGACCCATTGGGGCATTTCCTGGTGCTCCTATGCGAAATCTTAACTGTAAGTGGGCAGTTGCAGCAAAAATGGCCTGGTAAAGTTCTGGTAATCATGTGCTCAGACCCTATGGTTCACCTCATCAGATAAGCCACCAAGACCAGCAGAAATACTCATAGTATGAAAGAATCTGGAATGAGTGGAAGAAGAGCGATGATGAATAACAGTTATGACCTAAAACCAGCTTCAACATTGGGAGCTTCAGCTGATCTCACCAACATCCCTCTGGTAAGTTTCCCGCCCCTTGCAGAAATGTGATGAGCAACCACCATCATGAAGGACTTCTAACAGGATGGAATGAACTTAAGTGAAACTCAAGTAGGTCCATTAGAATGAGTGACTGGTAGTGATTATTGCTGGTGGTGATTTACCCAAATCCCTTACGATTCCTTTTTCTTTTCTTTTTCTTTTTTTTCTTTTTTCTTTTTTTTTTGAGACATGATCTCGCTGGAGTGCAGTGGTATGATCAGGGCTCACTGCAGCCTCAACCTCCTGGGCTCAAAAAACCCTCCTGCCTCAGCCTCTCAAGTAGCTGGGACTGCAGGTTCACACATTTACACCTGGCTAACTTTTGTATGTTTTCATAGAGATGGGGTTTTGTTGCTGCCCGGCTGGTCTTGAACTCCTGGGCTGAAGCAATCTGCCTGCCTCAGCCTCCCAAAGTGCTGGGATTACAGGCATGAGCCACCTCGCCTGGCACCCTATGATTCCTCAATTCTGTGTGCTCCTCTCTCATTTTCTGTATTCTTTTGTTCTTAATGGCTTATGCCTGCAACTTTCTTAATACAACTGCCTGACAGCTACTGGAGCCACTGCCCATTGGAAAGCCCAATGTGCCTGGGAGTTTACATCCCAGGAGAAGCCCTTAACCAGTGACAGACTGGTGAAAGAACGTGAAAGTCAACCTTGCCTCAAGTTTCCACAAATTCTTAGAGCTCCCTATGGGATCATGCTGAGGCTAGCAATATATTTGTGGTAGGCAGAATTCTAAGATGGCAGCCAATGAATGACCCACACCCTTGTATGATCCCCTTCCCTTGAGTGTATGCAGGACCTGTGAATAGGATGAAATACCACTCCTGTGATTATGTTGCAGTATATGGAAAGAGGGAAAAGATTTTGCAGATGTAATTAAGGTCCCTAATCAGTTGACTTTCAGTTCATAAAAAAGGAAACCATCTTGAGCAGGCCTGACCTGCTCAAATGAGTCTTTCAAAGAAGGCTCAGGCCTTTCCTGAGATTAAAGAGATAATCTTTTGCCTGCCTTGAAGAAACAAGTCACTGTGAGTTCTACAACTGCAAGGAAATGAATTCAACCAACAGGCATGTGAGCTTAGAAGAGGACCTCTAGCCTCTTGATGACACCTTGATTACAGCCTTGTGAGACCCCATGTGGAGAACTCAGTTACACTGTGCCTGGACTTCTGACCTTCAGAAACTGTGACTTAATACACCATTATGTCAACCACTAAGTTTGTAGTGCACAGCAATAAGAAATTAACATAGTACCTGAATTCTTGCCTTTTCTCGGCTTTCCTTTCCCTGTCCTGTATCCACCACTCCCTCACCAGTTTCTCCTGGAAGTATTTCTTTAATAAATCACTTACACATGAATCCCTGACACAGGATGTGCTGCTAGGAGCTCAAACCTATAACAGTCACCTCCCTTCTCAAGTATATCTTCAGCCACTGCTCAAAAATAGCCTCATCTCATTTTCCTCTCTCCATTCCTTTAATTTAATTTTTGTCCTCAAATGCTCTCTTCTTGAAAAGTGTAGCTTTGGAAGTACAGTTAGCTAAGGTCACTTGCTGCCTCATTTAGAATCTGTACAAAAGAAGGACATGACAGTGGAGAACTCTGTCCAAGTTCCCTCCCTTGGCAAAGAGTTCTAAGGTTGAATTGAAAACAGGCCCATCTAAACCAGGCACAGTGGTGTCTACCTGTAGTCCCAGCTGCTTGGGAGGCTGAGGTGGGAGGATTGCTTAAGACTAGGAGTTGCAGACCAGTCTGGGCAACATAGTGAGACCCCATCTCTAAAAAAAAAAGAAAAGAAAAAGAAAACAAACCAATCTAGTCTGTCCCAAGGGCAAAGGCAGAGTTCCATTTGATAACAATATGAGGTATAGGAGGTAGACATCAGAATTGTGTCCAGGGAAATTTTTAGTTTGGGCTGCATTTTATATCTGAAATGGGACATCACATCAGTGATACTTGTGGCAAAAATCAGAATTCAAGTAACTGAGCAAAGGAGAAGGCAGACACCAATGAAAGGGAGCTTAAGGAACACCCCATCAGAATTGGCCAAGCAAAAGGAAGTAATCTGAGTCAGGCATGATGACTCATGCCTGTAATCCCAGCATTTTGGGAGTCCAAGGCTGGAGGATCACTTGAGTTCAAGACCAGCCTGGGCAACATGGCCAAAACCCGCCTCTACAAAAAACACAAAAATTAACTGGGCTTAGCGGCATGTGCCTATACTCTCAGCTACTCAGGAGGCTGAGGTGGGAGGATCACTTAAGGCTGGGAGCTTGAGGCTATAGTGACCTGTGTTCTCCTCGCTGCACTCTGTCTCAGCAATAACAACAACAAACAGGAAGTAGTCTGAGTAAATTACATTTGCAGTAGAAGCCAATTTTCTGAAGTTGGTTTTTACCCACTCCTGGCACATCCTATGTGGGTTAGTTTGATTCATTAAAAGGAGCCAGAATAGGATAAAAAGAAAAACACAGTTGACCTGACTTTTTCTGACTTCTTTTTCTAGTTCAGTTTCCAACTCAACATTGGAGTTCCTTCAATAGCATCCTCATAGATCTTCAAACAACTAATTCAATATTGAAGTAATGAAATATTCATTTTGGGACACCTCTGATTAGCAGAACCCTATTCTCCATAGTAAGCCAAGTCGGCCTCCTATGACTGCCATTTAGTCCTCATTCCAGTCTTTGAAATGATTGCAGAGAAGTCGATTCCCTCTTCCACTTGCCAAGTGGCAGTCATTGCTTACTCAGGTCCTACCCTCTGCTGACTCAGCCTTGCCCATTTCTGAAACCCAAGAAAACGCAGTCTGGCAAGAAATGGGATGCTCTCCCCACTCATGAGCGGACTTTGGAAATGATAAACCAGAGGTGAAGAGAGCCCTGGGTGTCTATGTGAGCACTGAGCAGCAGCCTGCCCATGTCCCTTGCCATGTCCCAGCAAACAGACAGCAGACACACTCACACACTGACTGCTCCCTGGATAGCCAGTCTATCTGATTGGTCTACCGAGGTTCTCTGTCTCCATGCAGCTTCCCCACTGGAAACGAAGCTTGGTCCTGTTCCCAGCTTGGTAGACTACAATCCAAATTTCCTTCACCAAGTCTACTCCACCCTCTTCCCCTTAGGACGGTTTGTATTCCTTGCAATGGTTCTATTTGACAGTCCTCCTTGACTGACAATCCTGGAAACCTCCCTGAGCTGAGAGTCACTGCTGCCCACACATCCTGCCATGACACCGTGCCCATTGCTCTCAGAATCAAATTTCCCCCTTAGGGTGTACTGCAAATGTAGATTCACCTGGAGGTAGCACATCCCTGTGGACTTGCTGCTGTGTCTGCACACCTTTTCCCCAGGAGGAGTTAATGCACCTGCTGGGTCCTCCACAGCACTGCGCTGTCAGCCCCTGGGTCATGGATCCCACTAGTTGAAATGTTCCAGCGTGCCATGCAGCTCCGACTGTGAGTTATGACCCAGGAGTGAGAGGAAGTTAGAACTTGAAGGAATCTTAAAGATCATCTTATATAAGTGGTTTTCAACTTATTCTCTGAATCACATACCTCAAGGGAAAATACAAACAATAGTGGGGCATACTGAAAACAGTGAGTTAAAGAAACTATTGACAAACAGAAATTCTTGAGTTTACAGGACAGTAGAAATTGTTGAGTGCAGAGGATGGCAAAAACAAAACCATTTACTAAAACGCCAAAACCCACTCTGCTTGTGAGATTTAAAAAACTGGCTGAAATTGGTTGGAACCAATATGGCCAACTAGAGTCTGCACAGAATGAGCTTGCTGATGTCACAGCCCAAATTTCCATCACTTATTTCATGCTAACTCCTCCCAAATTTGCATATATGATCCATGAGGTAGCATGAAGAGATAACTGCATGCCTGAAGACTTTCCTGACCTCTACCCTTTCCTTCCACCAATCACCTATGAATCCCCAAATGCACCCCTATACCTTTTCTTTTCTTTTTTTGTTTTGTTGTTGTTGTTTTGTTTTGTTTTGTTTTTTTGAGACAGAGTCTCGCTCTGTCGCCAGGATGGAGTGCAGTGGCACAATCTCAGCTCACTGCAACCTCCTCCTCCTGGGTTCCAGTGATTCTCCTGCCTCAGCCTCCTGAGTAACTGGGATTACATCCATGCACCACCACACCCAAATTTTTGTATTTCTAGTAGAGATGGGGTTTCAACATGTTGGCCAGGATGGTCTCAATCTCCTGACCTCATGATCCACCCACCTCGGCCTCCCAAAGTGCTAGGATTACAGGCTTGAGCCACGGCACCCAGCCTAAACCTTTTCTAATAATATTACTATCTTCAAGTTATCACAGGGAGATAGATGCAAGCTAGACTCCTGTTTCTTTGCTGGTCACCCTGCAATAAAAAGCTTTTATTTTCTCAAAACCCTGGCGTCATAGTACTGGCTTCTAGCACATCTGGCAGCAAGCGCTTTCGCTCAGTAGCAATGTCTTCTTTTCATAGACAAGGAAACAAACCCAGAGGCTAAGTGCCGCGCCAAAAGTCTTACGGCAAGTTTTGATTAAAAACTAATTACAAGACACACAGTAGCATTTTGGGTGTCATTACTAGTAACATTCATTTGGATCTTTTTTCTATCAACTTATACAAGGAAAACAATGCAAATATATACAGACACTAGGGCATTTTGGCAATTTGGTTTTAAACCAGTGTTATAAGCTGGTTTTTTTGTTTGTTTGTTTAGATGGCGCCTTGCTCTGTCACCTAGGCTGGAGTGCAGTGGCATAATCTCGGCTCACTGCAACCCCTGCCTCCTGGGTTCAAGCGATTTCTCCTGCCTCAGCCTCCCGAGTAGCTGGGATTACAGCCACACACCACTACACTTGGTCAATTTTTGGTATTTCTAGTAGAGACGGGGTTTTATCATGGTAGCCAGGCTGGTCTCAAACTCCTGACCTCAGGTGATCCACCACCCGCCTTGGCCTCCCAAAGTGTTGGGATTACAGGTGTGAGACACTGCACCAGGACTGAACTGTATTTTTCTTAATCAGTCTTTTTCGAAGAACAAAATCACATTGTACTACATTTTCCTCATGTTCTTATCTAAAGAGCATAAGATTCTATTTTAATTAAAGCTAGAGATACAGAATGACCAGAAATGACTGAGAGAGAGCAGGACTGAGACTGAAAGATAGAGGTGAGACTAGAAAGTTGAGCAGAATTCCTTGAAAGAAGATAGCAGGAGATCTCGGTTGAATGCAAAGAGGGTCTTAAGGAAAATGCAAGAGCACCGATTAGCCTGCAAAGGCTGCCGTAACAAAATATCACAGACTGGGCGGCTTCAACAACAGAAATTTATTTTCTCACAATTCTGGGATCTGGAAGCCCAGGATCAAGGTGCCTGCAGGGCTGGTTTCCACTGAGGCCTCTTTCTGGCTCCCAGATGACCACCTTCTTCCTGTGTCCTCACATGGCCTTTCCTCTGTGCTTGCAAGGAGAGAGCTCCAGTGTGTAGGGTGCAGTGGCATGATCGTGGTTCACTCACTGCAGCCTCAAATTCCTGGGCTCAAGCGATCCTGCTGCCTCAGCCTCCCGAGTGGCTGAGACTACAGGAGCATGCCACCACATCCGGCTAATTTTTTTGTGTTTTGTAGAGATAAGGTATCACTGTGTTACTTATGCTGGTCTTGAACTCCTGGATTCAAGCAATCCTCCAGCCTCAGCCTCTCAAAGTGCAGGGATTACAGGTGTGAGCCACTATGCCTGCTATTTTCCTCTTCTTATAAGGACACCAGTGTTATCAGATTAGGGTCCCGCTCTTATGATCTTATTTAACCTTCTTTATCTCCTTGAAGGCCCTATCTCCAAATACAGTGGCATTTGGGGTTAGGGCTTCAACATATGAATCAGCAGGGGCTCTTTCTGCTTTTGTCAACGTTATGCACTAGCCTCACTTCTTTTCTTGAAAGTTGTCTTCTGCGCTCATAGGAGAGAGGCAAAAAAGAATTAGTGTTTGCCAGGGCAAGAACTGTGCCACTATGATACAGCATACATTGTACGAGTACTGGGCTTAGCAGCCTCCAGGGAGCATGCAGTGCCTGAATTCACCTCCTATTCCATTTAAAATGCAATATAGAGGCCTTGGCCACTCTTCATCTTCTTGTGACAACTTGCTCTGCATTTGACCAAATCAATTATTAACAAACTCCCAACCTTACTCATAATTTTGATCAGACTTTGCTGTCACTGGATAAATTGGTTTTATTTTCTTTTTTGGCAATACTGCAGTTTTGCTACATAGAGTTACATTGACAGCATATATATTAAAACCAGACCGACAGATTGTTGATATCTGATACAAAAGAAAAATGATAATATTATGAAGGCCACTTGTAAATGCCAGATTAAATTTCTCCTTTGGACACTAAAGTTTATAGCAATAATTATGTTCGTTAATTTTATCAAGCTATTTATATAGAATATTCTTCTTCTTTTTTATTAAAAAGTTTAGTGGTGAAGGGTGGCAGAACATGCCACTCCAAAATATGCCACTTTTGGCCAGGTGTGGTGGCTCACACCTGTAATTCCAGCACTTTGGGAGGGAGGCAGGTGGATCACCTGAGGTTAGGAGTTCAAGGCCAGCCTGGCCAACAGGGTGAAACCCCGTCTCTACTAAAAATACAAAAATTAGCCAGTCATGGTGACGTGAGCCTGTAGTCCCAGGTACTCGGGAAGCTGAGGCAGGAGATTCGCTTGAACCCGGGAGGCAGAGGTTACAATGAGCCAAGATCGCACCACTGTACTCCAGCCTGGGCAACAAAATGAGACTGTGTTTAAAAAAAAAAACAAAAAAGGCCACTTTGGCATAAGAATTATTTTGAGCTGAAGGCACATGAAAAGTAGCAGATATAAAAGGGGCACTCTGAGGTCACTCTTTTTTTCCTGTACAGGAGAAAAAAAAAATTTCTTATCACCAGGGGCAGAGAGTCAAGGCTGCCAAAAATCTGTATAAACAGATCTTGTCAAAATAACTCTTGTCTGGCCGGGCGCGGTGGCGCACGCCTGTAATCCCAGCACTTCGGGAGGCCGAGGCGGGTGGATCACGAGATCAGGAGATTGAGACCATCCTGGCTAACACGGTGAAACCCTGTCTCTACTAAAAATACAAAAAAAATTAGCCAGGCATGGTGGCGGGCACCTGTAGCCCAGCTACTTGGGAGGTTGAGGCAGGAGAACGGCGTGAACCCAGGAGGCAGAGCTTGCAGTGAGCCGAGATGGCGCCACTGCACTCCAGTCTGGGCGACAGAGCGAGACTCTGACTCAAAATAAATAAATA
>NW_012101843.1:2279350-2285155 GCF_000951045.1 Mandrillus leucophaeus
AAATAAATAAATAAATAAATAAATAAATAAATAAATAACTCTTGTTTTATTTTGCCTTTCCATACATTTTAGTTACTTACTCACAATTGCCACTCTTTGTTCAACCTACAATATAAGTATTTGGGATCTGCCTCTTCTTTGGTTGCTAATTTTCTTGTGGGAACTTCCATGTACATGCAAAATAAAATCTGTATGCTTTTCTTTCGTTAATCTGTCTTATGACAACTGAATTTTCAGGCCTAACCTGAGACTCTAGGAGGGCAGAAGTAAAGTTTTGCCTCCCTGCAGTTGGAAAGATAATACATGAGGTTGAAAAAAACACTCTGGGTGACATCAGCAATGTGGCAGAATAGGAAGCTCCTGATTCTCCCTCCACCCACAGACACACCAAATAAACATCTATTGATGGGTTAACTCCTTCTGGGAGAAAGTTGGAGACCAGTTGAGAGACTCCTACCCATCGGGCAACTGAGAAAATATCTACATCGTACCAGTAGGAAGAGCTGAGGCACACTTGGGAATGGGCCCCACCATGGGCACTGCGTCATCAAATTGGGAAAGGAATACCCAGCTCTTCCCTGTGGAGAGGAGGATTTGCACCTCACATACAGCACCCTAACTCTGAGGTCCCATGGTTTGGTTCTTAATTCATCGATTCTGGGAGCAAAGGGGATTAGATGCAAGACTGCAGGGAAGAAGCAGCAGTTTTACATGGATTCTCAAGGACTTCCAAAGGCTTCCTACCCTGGGAGCAGTGCAGAGAAGGATCTTTAAAAATATCTTTGTTTCTCCCTGGAAGGGGTTCATAACACACTCTCGCAGAGGCTACTTGGCAGCCTGGCTTCTAACTAACTTGCATCAGGGAGTTAAAGGGATACACTAGTATTAAAGCATCCCTGCCTGCCTGAGAAGCAGGTTGGTACTTCCTGAGCTTTCTCACCCAGTTTACCCAGGAATAACTCCACGTCTATTAATTCCTCTTGGAAGGAGTTGGTGCACACATCGAGCATCCCAACTTTTATAGCTTCCACCCAAAAAATGGCATCCTAAACTTTCCAGTTCTGGGGGGCAGAGAGGACTGGCATACACATGTCTCTTTAGATCACAGAAAAAAGTGACAGTTTTATACAGGCATATAAGAACTTCCAGGGTCTTTACCCCCAGGAGCAGTGCAGAAAAAGGGCTTTAAAATGCAGCTCCTGGTTGGGTGCGGTGGCTTACACCTATAATCCCAGCACTTTGGGAGGCTGAGGCGGGCGTATCACCTGAGGTCAGGAGTTCGAGACAAGCCTGGCCAACATGGTTTTTTAAAAAAAAAAAAATTAGCCGGGTATGGTGACAGTCGTCTGTGATCCCAGCTACTCAGGAGGCTGAGGCAAGAGAATTGTTTGAACCTGGGAGTCGGAGATTGCAGTGAGCCGAGACGGTGCCATTGCACTGCAGCCTAGGTGACAGAGCAGGACTCCATCTCAAAAAACAAAAACAAACAAACAAAAAAGCAGCTCCTTGTTTCTCCCAGGAAGGGGTTTATGCTATGCATCAAGTATCCAAACTGTTACAGCTACCTCCCAGAGGACGCTCTATCCTGAGCCTCTTAGTTCTGGGAGCAGAAGGGATTAGGCATATATGAGTCTCCCTAGATCATGGAACAAAGACGGGATTTTAAACAGGCATGCAAACACTTCCAGGGGCTGCATCCTGTTGGAGTAGTGCAGAAGAGAGGTGGAAATGTGCAGCTCCCATTTTCTCTTTGGAAGGGGCTTACAGTATACACCTCCAGTGGCTGGCTACTTGATGGCCAGGCTTCTAATGAATTTGCATCAGGAAACTAATAGGACAAACAATAGCCCTTATCAGCCAGAGCCAGATCTTGGCATTTCCTAAGCCTTCCTTCTGGCCCACCCTAGTGATAAATCCAGGCCTATCAATTCTTCCTGGAAGGAGTTTGGTCCCACACCGAGTGCCACAACTTCTATAACTTCTCCTTATTTGAATTAATTAATTTATTTATTTTATTTTATTTTTTGAGACGGAGTCTCACTGTGTTGCCCAGGCTGGAGTGCAGTGCTGCAATCTCAGTTCACTCCAACCTCCGTCTCCTGGGTTCAAGTAATTCTCCTGCCTCAGCCTCCCAAGTAACTGGGACTACAGGTGCACACCATCACACCCGGCTAATTTTTGTATTTTTAGTAGCGACAGGGTTTCACCATGTTGCCGAACTCCTGACCTCAGGTGATCTACCTGCCTCGGCCTCCCAAAGTGCTAGGATTATAGGCATGAGCCACTGTGCTCAACCTATAGCTTCTCTTTAATGACCTGGATCTGGGAGTCAATGGGCTTTGCATTTCTGAGTGACCCTAGACCACACACTACCCAGAGATGGATATACAATGGACCCACTTGCAGCAGCTATGTTCCCAGGATCAGAGGGTGCAACCTGAACATGAATACAGGCATTTGACACAAATTCTCTCCCCATCTTAGTGCAGAGAGAGTAAGAGAAAAATGCCTACACTCAGTTTCACGATGAAGACAAAAGGAACTGGAACACATATTCAACACCCCCAGCTACCTCTAGAGAGTCTAGCTCTTACCTTCTTACCTCACCAGTCTTGAGGTACTGACAGAAAGTAACACATCCTAAGTTCCAGGGGGGCCACCAAAAACAGAGATAGCAATCTGGACAAACACAAAGATTTGACGGGCGCTGAGACCCAATCTCTACAAAAGAATAAAAAATTAGCCGGGGGTGGTGGTACATGCTTGCAGTCCCAATTATTTGAAAGGCTGAGGTGGGAGGATCCCTTGAGCCCAGGAGGTCAAGGCTGCTGCCGTGAGCTAGGATTGTGCCACTACACTCCATCCTGGGCAACAGAGTGAGACCCTGTCTCAATCAATCAATCAATCAATAAAATATCTGGCACCTTAAAATATCCTGCATGAGGCCAATCTGACAAGACTGGGAGACATAATTGTCTTATATAATATGTAGTAACCAACACAGAGAGTAAAGGAAAATGAAGAAATAACACAATATATTTCAAATAAATGAAGAAGATAAATCTCCAGAAACTGACCAGAGTGAAGTGGAGATATGTTATTTATCTGACAAGGAATTAAAAATAATGGTTCTAAAGATGCTCACCAATGTCAGGAAAGCCACATAAGAACAAACTTGTGAGAATTTCCTTTGTTTTTTGTTTTGTTTTTTATTTGAGATAGGGTCTGGCTCTGTCACCCAGGCTGGAGTGAAATGGTACAATATTGGCTCAATGCAGCCTCCACCTCCCAGCCTCCAACTATCTTCCCATCTCAGCCTCCCCAGTAGCTGGTACTACAGGAGCATGCCACCATACCTAGCTAATTTTTATATTTTTGGTCGAGATGGGGTTTTGCCATGTTGCCCAGCCTGGTCTTGAACTTCTGGGCTCAAGCAATCCTCCTGCCTCGGCCTCCCAAAGTGCTAAGATTGCAGATGTGAGACACTGTGCCCAGCCCAAACTGAGAATTTTAACAAAGAAATAGAAAATATTAAAAAGTACCAAACAGAAATCATAGAGTCAAAGAATACTATAACCGAACTAAAACATTCAATAGAGGCATTCAACAGCAGACAAGAGCAAGCAAAGGAAGAATTGATAAACTTGAAGACAGGTCACTGGAAATTGTACAATCAGAGGACCAAAAAGAAAGAAAAAGTTTTTTAAGTGAGGATAGTTTAAGAGACTTATGGGGCGCCATCAATCATAACAACATATGCATTATCAATGTACCAGAAAGAGAAGAGAGAGAGAATGAGACAGAAAATATATCCAAAGAAACAGTGATAGAAAACTCCCCACACTTGGGGAGGAAATAGAAATCCAGATTCAGGAAGAACAAAGGACACAAAATAAGGTAATTCCAAAAAGACCCACACTGAGACACGTCATAATCAAATTATCAAATTAAACACAAAGAGAGTTTTGAAAGCAGCAAGGGACTAGCAAATTGTTACATACAAGGGAACCAACATAAGGTTATCAGTGGATTTTTCAGCAGAAGCCTTATGGGCCAGAGGGAGTGTGGGGTGATATACTGAAAATCCTGAAAGAAAAAAAAAAAAAAGTCAACCAATAATATTATACCTGGCAACCCTGTCTTTCAAAACTGAAGAGGTGATAAAGACTTTCTCAGACAACCAAAAACTGAGAGTTTATCACCACTAGTGCTGACTTACAAGAAATGCTAAAGGAGTTTTCAAACAAAAGAAAGAGGATGCTAACTAGCAACATGAAAACAAATTTGAAAGTAAAAGTAAGTACATTGTCAAATTCATAACACTCTAACACTGTAATGGCACTGGGTAAATCAATTATATCTCTAATATAAAGGTTAAAAGGCAAAACTGTTAAAAAAAACAACTAAAGCTGCGAAACTTTGTTAAGGATATAAACGATCACAACTGCAAATTGTAACATCAAAAACACAAAATGTGGGCCAGGCTAGGCACAGTGGCTCATGCCTGTAATGTCAGCAATTTGGGAGGCCAAGACAGGAGGATCATTTGAGCCCAGGAATTCAAGACCATCCTGGGCAACACAGTGAGACTTTGTCTCTACAAAGAAAATCAAAAACTTAGCCAGGTATGGTGGTGTATGCCTGTAGTCCCAGATACTCAGAAGGCTGAGGTGGGAGGATTGCTTGAGCCCAGGAGGTTGAGGCTACAGCAAGCCATGACTGCACCACCGCACTCCAACCTGGGCAACAGAGCAAGACCCTGACTCAAAAAGAGAGAAAGCGAGAAAGAGAGTCAGGAACGGTGGCTCATGTCTGTAATCCCTGCATTTTGCGAAACTGAAGCAGGAAAGTCACTTGAGGCCAGGAGTTCTAGATCAGCCTGGTCAACATAGCAAGACCTTGTCTCTACAAAAAAATTAAATATTAGCTGGGTGTGGTGGTGTGCACCTGTAGTCCCAGCTTCTCAGGAGGCTGAGGCAGGAGGCTTGCTTGAGCCCAGGAGTTCAATACTGCAGTGAGCTACAATTATGCTACTGCATTCCAGCCTGAGTGACTAAACAAGACTCCATCTCCAAACACAAAGAAACAAAAACACAAAATGTGGGCCAAAGGGAGATAAAAGTGTAGAGTTTGTGTATGTGATCCAAGTTAAATTGTTATCAGCTTAACATACTAGTTATAAAGTGTTGCATGTAATTTTCAGGGTAACTACAAAACAAAAGCATATAATTTAAAAAATCTAACAACCCAGGAATATAAAGTAAAAAATTAAATCTTTTGTATAAACTTTTAAGTTCAAAGTGCATGTGCAGCTTTGTTAAAAGAATTAGATCTTACCTACATTCCCTACCCTTAACTACTTCACTCTCATGCACTATGGAAAATTATTGTTAATTATTGTATTTTCTTCTAGATTTCCTACTAAGGGCACACACACACACACACAACACACACACACAGAGACAGAGAGAGAGAGAGACAGTTTAGAATGTTGATAATCGTTGAAGCTGGATAATGGATACATGGAGGCCCATTATTCTCTTTATGGATTTAAAAATATTATAAACATCCTTCAGTGTGCATGAATACAAAAATATCTATCAATTTTTTTCATGATTATATAGCGTTACATAGTATGAATGTGTTATTTATTTATTTTGAGACAGAGTCTTGCACTGTTGCCCGAGCTGGAGTGCAATGGTATGATCTCGGCTCACTGCAAACTCCGCCTCCCAGGTTCAACAGATTCTCCTGCCTCAACCTCCTGATTATAGGCACCCGCCACCAGACCTGGCTAATTTTCTT
>NW_012101843.1:2290070-2292050 GCF_000951045.1 Mandrillus leucophaeus
TTTTTTTAACATACAACTGAGTTTTTGCTTACGCATTCTTTAATTTCTTTTAATTCCTGTTCCAGCAGGGCCTATGCCACCTTTCAGATCTAGTTCTAGGTCTGTACAGCTTCTCATCTAGCTGGGGTCTGGATCCACAAAAAGACTCTAAAAGGCTCAAAAGACCATTCTCTACATTTATCAAAACATCTCATACATGTTTCTGGAAATGTAAAGAAAGTGTAAAGGAAAAGTTGTTCTGCAGAAAGAGAAGTCAGTAAATATCAAATTACAGCAGTTCAGGTGAGGCTGGGAAAGACTTCATCTGCAAACAGAGATAATGACAGTCATGAGTGATCTCATGAGGAAGGTTAATGACGAGTTTTCCAGAATAATTGCACTTGCATCATGTTGTTAGTAAATAATCAATTCTACAAAGTAGAGATCCTTGACCAAAATAAAATTTCAAATAGAAGCTATCAACAAAAAGATAGCTTTTTAAAAAAGTAATTGCCTGGAGATATTAAATGACATCTCTAGCTCCTGGATAAAAGATAAATTAAAACTGAATTTACAGATTATTTAAAAAAGCAACAATTATAGCTCTCCTTATCCAAACTTTTGGGATACAGCTAAAGCCATATTCAGAGAAAAATTCAAAGCTGTATAAAACAGGAAAATGTGAAAATTGATCAATTATCTCAAGAAACAAACAAACAAAAAATCCTAACAAAAGTAGAGCCAATGAATGTTCTAAGTATTACACTAAAATCGGAAACCATAAAGGAAAATATTGACAGGTTTGACTACAAAACTTATTTTTAAACTCTACAGCAAAATATGCCATACATAAAAACAAAATACAAATGACAAACTGGGATAAAAACTTGCAACATATGCCAAAAATACAACAATACACTGAATATGTACAAACATATTTTAAATCAATAAAAATGAACAAACACATCAATAGAAAATAAATGGGGATTAAACAGAAAATTTCCAAGAAGAGATGCTAAGAAGCAATCACGCAGATGAAAAGATACTTAACTTCACTAGCAATCAAAGAAATACAAATATAAATAACATTTTTTAAATGTATGAGGCTAAGAAAAATTCAGAGGAGGGATTCCACCCGGAACTGGCATGAGAATGAGAAAACTGGCACTCTCCTCTGCTGTTGATAGAAGTGTAAACTGATGCAAATTTTATTTCGGAAGGTTGATTTTGACAATATGCCTTAACATTTAAAACTTGCATATTAACTCATTGAAGATCGTGGTCTAAGCAAATGTGTTTATCTCATACCTGTCAAAATCTCATTCAAGTGATAGAAAATACATAAAAGGAAGTTCCTTGCCCAATATAGAAACTGTAACTAGAAACCTGCAGCCCAAATTAAAGGCCTGATGCACAGCTGAGCACCACTACCCACAAGGGTTTCTAGGAGAAACTCCAAGTTCACAGTGAGTTGGAGTCGGAGTGAGTCATGAAATAAGATAATGAATTATACTGTTTGCGTACAGAATACCTGGTTGAGGCATTTGCTTCTAAGTTAGGTATGATGAGAATAAATTTCAAAATGAATTGGAAGACCAACGGAGACAGTGAGACTTTGCAACTCCGCAACAGACACAAAGGAAAAAAAGGAAGTGAGGCAATGTGCTGGGTGAAATATACTATACACTCTGTCTCCAAGTTAATGTCTTACTACGGCAAATGAAGGGCCTGAGCTTAGCCGGTCTTTATACACCTGTGCAATCTGCACCCACTCTGAAAGGAATCCTGTCTGTCCGCACATTCCTGCCCACTCTCCCCTAGAACCCTGTCTCCCCTCCTCATCATGAGAAAAGCTATCATGGAACAGACCTCCAGGATTGGAGGCGCTCCAGGCCAGCTTGTGTACTGCACAATCTCATCTGTCACTGAAATGTATGCACGAACAACCTAGAGTCCCCAGACGTTCAAAACAAAACAAGAGCATACATAAAACATTTATGA
>NW_012101843.1:2295300-2297844 GCF_000951045.1 Mandrillus leucophaeus
CACCCAGCTTGTGTTAGAATTTTTATTCTCCTTCTAGTGAGTGTTAACTTTTTCTCCCCCCTCCTTTTTTTTGTTTTTATAGATTATACCATGATTCTTATTCATATATTCCTTCATTAATTCAAAAATATTTATGGAGGGCTTACAGTCTGTTAGGCTCAGATTTTCATCATATTTTTCTATATATACATAAAAATATTCTAGTCTTTACTCAGCAAAGTAGGAACTATATTACTATTTATATTTTGGTATAATAGATAAATTTATTAGTTCTATTATCAATGTATTTCAATGTATGAATTAAACATTTATTTATTTTTAATAGAAATAATGTTCCATGTATAGCACCATTTACAAAGGGAGGCTTACAATAGGATAATTGGGTTTTCCATATATTATGTCAGATTATGCCTGGTATCCCTCCTTCCTGCTACCAACCTTCTACCCTAAATCAGGAGACACTGCATCAGTAGGGTTAATTCTAATTTAGGAAGAAGATATTCAAGGGATTCTAAGCCAAAAATACTGAATTTGATATCATTACATCTACTATTTTGCACCTCTAATATTTTACCTAAGTTGTAATGACTAGCATTCTTCTCTCTTGTTCTACATTCCTGATTCTTATCTTGGTCACCTTTCCAGGCTGGCAGTCTTTTTAAGGACTGGAGACCTGAATTGTTCTCCATTGTTGGTTCTAGTGGTTGACGTACCTACTCGAATCTGTTTTCCATTGCCTCCAGAATTCACCCGTATTTACTCCACAAGCCTCTCAAAGCACAGGTTACTCTGCATTTGGACTATCCTAAGATCAATCCTGTTGGATTTTCCAGCTGTCTTAAAAACGTTGTTCTGTCTACTGGTCTGGCCTTCTTCCCATCCTCCCAGCCATGCTGTTGCATCTGTTATTGCAGTGTAGCAGGATTGATAAGCAATTAGAGAGACTGACAGGGTTGAGGAGGATATTTATTATTTAGGTGCACTGGCCCAGTCAGATTAACATCCAAAGGACTGAACCCTGAACAAAGAGTTAAGTTACCTTTCAAGCATTTTGTGGGGCGGTACAATATTGGCTCAACGCAACCTCCACCTCCCGGGCTCCAACTATCTTCCCATCTCAGTCTCCCCAGTAGCTGGTACTACAGGGGCATGCAACCATGCCTACCTAATTTTTGTATTTTTGGTAGAGATGGGGTTTTGCCATGTTCCCAGCCTGGTCTTGAACTTCTAGGGGGAAATCTGTGCAGGGGGAAGCATATTGCAGACACAAGAAACAAAGACAGCTATTCAATTAATTGAGACATGCATTACATCATTTCTTACTTTTCAAGGAGAAATAATATTTTATGACTTGAGTTTATCTGTCTAGTGACCTTGCAGCTGCACAGCTGGAGAAACAGGGTCTTCACAATGCCTGGGAAAGGAGGCGAGATAAGGTTTACGAGCCACAGAAAAACAGGCAGTTAATTTTTAAAGAACTCTAGCTTTTTCTTTTTCTCAGGGGGAATTGGGTTTTTTTTAACATACAACTGAGTTTTTGCTTACGCATTCTTTAATTTCTTTTAATTCCTGTTCCAGCAGGGCCTATGCCACCTTTCAGATCTAGTTCTAGGTCTGTACAGCTTCTCATCTAGCTGGGGTCTGGATCCACAAAAAGACTCTAAAAGGCTCAAAAGACCATTCTCTACATTTATCAAAACATCTCATACATGTTTCTGGAAATGTAAAGAAAGTGTAAAGGAAAAGTTGTTCTGCAGAAAGAGAAGTCAGTAAATATCAAATTACAGCAGTTCAGGTGAGGCTGGGAAAGACTTCATCTGCAAACAGAGATAATGACAGTCATGAGTGATCTCATGAGGAAGGTTAATGACGAGTTTTCCAGAATAATTGCACTTGCATCATGTTGTTAGTAAATAATCAATTCTACAAAGTAGAGATCCTTGACCAAAATAAAATTTCAAATAGAAGCTATCAACAAAAAGATAGCTTTTTAAAAAAGTAATTGCCTGGAGATATTAAATGACATCTCTAGCTCCTGGATAAAAGATAAATTAAAACTGAATTTACAGATTATTTAAAAAAGCAACAATTATAGCTCTCCTTATCCAAACTTTTGGGATACAGCTAAAGCCATATTCAGAGAAAAATTCAAAGCTGTATAAAACAGGAAAATGTGAAAATTGATCAATTATCTCAAGAAACAAACAAACAAAAAATCCTAACAAAAGTAGAGCCAAAATGAATGTTCTAAGTATTACACTAAAATCGGAAACCATAAAGGAAAATATTGACAGGTTTGACTACAAAACTTATTTTTAAACTCTACAGCAAAATATGCCATACATAAAAACAAAATACAAATGACAAACTGGGATAAAAACTTGCAACATATGCCAAAAATACAACAATACACTGAATATGTACAAACATATTTTAAATCAATAAAAATGAACAAACACATCAATAGAAAATAAATGGGGATTAAACAGAAAATTTCCAAGAAGAGATGCTAAGAAGCAATCACGCAGATGAAAAGATACTTAA
>NW_012101843.1:2299454-2314032 GCF_000951045.1 Mandrillus leucophaeus
ACTGAGGCAGGAGAATGGCGTGAACCCGGGAGGCGGAGCTTGCAGTGAGCTGAGATAGCACCACTGCACTCCAGCCTGGGCGACAGAGAGAGACTCCGTCTCAAAAAATAATAATAATAAAAATAAATAAATAAATAAATAAAATGAAATCAGAACAAGTTATTCCAAATTTAAAGGAAAGGATCTGAACTCTGAGTGAGAGAAACTGTAGCTGGGGCAAACAGAATTGCTTTTCAGGAAAGGAACGAAAATAACTCCCAAGGGAGCATACCTAAGGCATTTATTTTTATTTTATTTTATTTTTCGAGAGGGGGTCCTGTGCTGTCACCCAGGCTAGAGTGCAGGGACACCGTCACAGTTCATTGCAGCCTCGACCTCCCGGGCTCAAGTGATCCTCCCACCTCAGTGTCCTGAGTAGCTGGGACTACAGGCACATGCTATCACGCAGGGCTAATTTTTGTATCCTATGGCATTTTTAAGAAACTTGTTTTCTGAAGGGTTTCAGTGTGAAATCTACCCCCCAGAGTTTTACTTTTCACTTGAAGAATTTATAGCATAGTAGAGCTAGATAATATTTGCTGAAGAACCAGAGGATACATCAAATACGTCCATTGCCTTCTTCTTAGATTTACATTTATTTCTCAAATCTGTTGCTTCTTAGGCATAAGGTCAGTAATTTATGGGTTGGACTAGGATTGGAAAATCAATCCCTAAATCAAAATATTTATTCAGTGCCATGTATATGCTTAGAACTCTGTATAACAAAAAACGTATTCAGCTAGCAGCATTAATACAAGTACATCTCTTTCCAAAGAGGTGCAAAAAAACCCCTATGAACCCTATGGAAGAAGAAATCTTCTGCTAAAAGTAAGTCTTTTTTTTTAAAGCATTTCAGAAATTTTTTTTCTTTTACATGGTTATTTTCAGTGTGTAAGTCTTTTGTACTATTTTATCATAATTTTGTAGGTAAAAGAATAACATGCCTATAAGACTAAGAAATGTAATCCTTTAAACCTATTTTTTAGATAACATTTACACACCATAAAATTCAGCCTCTGAAACTGTGTATTTCAGTGGCTTTCAGTATATTCACTATGTTGTGCAACTAACAACACTAATTCCAGCACATTTTTATCATCTCAAAGAGAAACATATCCATTAGCAGTCATTCACCATCCTCTCCTCGCCACAACCAGTAATCTACTTTCTGTCTCCCTGGATTTGCCTATTCTGGACATTTCATACAAATGAAATCATACAATATATGATCTTTTGTGTCTGGCTTCTATCACTTTGTGTAATGTTTCCCAGGTTCATTCATATTGTAGCAATGTATCAGAACTTCATTCCTTTTTATGCCTAAATAATATCCCATCATGTAGATATGCCACTTTTTTTTTTTTAATCGGTTGATGGACATTTGGGTTGTTTCCACTTTTTGGCTATTATAAATAACGCTGCTATGAAAATTCATGTACAAGTTTTTTGTGGATGTATGATTCCAATTATCTCAGATGTACAGTGGGTATATATTGTGGGGTCATATGGTAATTCTACGTTTAGCTTTTTGAAGAACTGCCAGACTGTTTCCAAAACACCTGCACCATATATTTCTTTCTCTCTTTTTTTGTAGAAATCAAAATATTTATTCACATAATTTTAAACTAAAGTTGAAACTAATAAATCTTCCGTGGTAATGATTTCAGTGCAAGTAATGCTTGGCTTTCTTTCACATTCATTTCTTTTCTCCTGAGTGGAGGCATATCAGTTATTCTTGAACAAGTCAATACAGCTCTGCAAAAGGGAGACATTGTTCCTGGCATGTTTTATTTCCAGTTCAGACATTTCAATTAGATTCTTTCTAAACGCTGCCACTCTCTTCCGTTTGAAATTTATCAGTTCTTTTGCAGATTCAGAAAGTTGTTCAAATTTCCGGCAGCACTCCTGCCAGTGTTGCCTCAGCCAACTTGACATCTTTGCTCTTTAACTGGGCCTTATCTAGAGCTTTGTGTGAGTTCTCATAGTCAATGAGGGCTTTGGCACCTGCACCATATATTTCTAACCAGCAGTATATGAGAGTTCAAATTTCTCCACACCCTCACCAATACCTGGAGGGTTTTTTGTTTTTTTTTTTTTTAACTTTTATTTTAGGTTCAGGGTTACATGTGCAGGTTTTTTATACAGGTAAACTCATCCACAGGGGCCTTCTGTACAGATTATTTCATCACCCAGGTACTAACCCTAGTACCCAATACTTATTTTTTCTGATTCTCTCCCTCCTCCCAGCCTGCACCCACAAGTAGACGCCAGTGTCTGTTGTTCCCCTCTTTGTATTCATGTGTTCTTGTTACTTAGCTCCCACTTGTAAGTGAGAACATGCTGTATTTGGTTTTCTGTTCCTGCATTAGTTTGCTGGGGATAATGGCCTCCAGCTCCATCCATGTTCCTGCAAAGGACATGACCTTCTTTTTTATGGCTGCATAGTATTCCATGGTGTATATGTACATTTTCTTTATCCAACCTGCCATTGATGGGCATTTAAGTTGATTCCATGTCTTTGCTATTGTGAATAGTGGTGCAATTAACATATGCATGCATGTGTCTTTATGACAGAATAATTTATATTCCTTTCTCACCAATACTTGTTACTTAATGTTTTTTATTAAGGAATTTACACTTGTTGTATATACATTTAAGTTGAAATTTCAAACTGTGATCATGCAAATGCTCTGCAGGTACAAACTACATTCCTCATAAAGACAGGATTTAGAAATAAGGAACCCAAACCCCTTGAAGGAGACAGTCAAACTGATCTTTAAACTGACTTTGGAATTACAGATCTGAGTTTGAACTCTGCAAGCTCTGTGACTTGAGGTAACTGCCTGAACCTCCATTTTACTTCCCTAATATGATGACAATAATAATTCCTATTTCCAGAATTGGAGCCAGGATTTTGGGTACTGAATCTCATACAATTTGAGGACCCATATTTAAGGAAAAGAATAGAAAATCATGAATACAAAATTAGGTATACATTATGTCTTAGCCAGCTCAGGCTGCTATCACAATACATCTTAAACCGGGTGGTTTAAACAACAGACATTTATTTTTTCATAGTTCTGGAGTTTGGAAGCACAAGATCAGGTTGTCAGCATAGTGAGGTTCTGGTGAGGGCCCTCCTCCTGGCTTACAGACAGCTGTCTTCTCACTGTATCCTCAAACGGCAGAGAAAGAGAGCACTTTAGGATCTCTTTCTTATAAGGGCACTCTTCTTATAAGGGCACTAATTACAAAAATTAGCCAGGTATGGTGGTGCGTGCCTGTAGTCCCAGCTACTTGGGAGGCTGAGGTGGGAGAACCAACTGAGCCCAGGAAGTTGAGGCTGCAGTGAGCCATGATCACACCATTGCACTCCAGCCTGGACGATGGAATGGGACTCTGTCTCAAAAAAACCAAAACAAAACAAAAAAAGAAAACTACAAAAAATATAACACCCATAAAGAAGTAATCATGCTTTTTTCCCTTTCATACAGTGTATATTAACATGATTACTTCTTTTTTTAGTTTTATTTGTCTCTGGTAGGCAGCTTAATATCTGATATGAACCAAAAAATCATATGGAAATTTTTTTAAAAGATTATATTAGTGGAATATATTAAAGGATAATAGCAATGTCTAGAATATTTAGAATTCTACATAGATTTAGGTCGGGTATGGTGGCTCACACCTGTAATCCCAGCACTTTGGGAGGCCGAGGCAGGCAGATCACGACGTCAGGAGATCGAGACCATCTTGGCTAACATGGTGAAATCCCGTCTCTACTAAAAATACAAAAAATTAGCCAAGCCTGGTAGTGGGCGCCTGTAGTCCCAGCTACTCAGGAGGCTGAGGCAGGAGAATGGCTTACCCGGGAAGTGGAGCTTGCAGTGAGCCGAGATCACGCCACTGCACTCCAGCATGGGTGACAGAGCGAGACTCCGTCTCAAAAAAAAAAAAAAAAAAAATTCTACATAGATTTATCAATCTACATTTGTTATTAAAAAAAAAGAGATCACCTGGTTGGATCTGTTTTTTCTAGTATTTTCAGGTAAGAGAGTTTCTGCATTTCTAAAGAGAAGAAAGGATGGGTTGAGATTGGATTAAGCTTTTCCACAGAACAATAAGAATAAGAATCCTTGGCACGGACATGGGGTTGGGGACCACACTGCTGTTGAGCGGGGAGCTGGAGGTAATAGATTTTTTCAAGTTCAAAAGGCTGCTTCACTCAGCACTGATGTGGGGCTTGCTCTCTGCAGTACTGGGTACACAGCTGCCCTCTACTGGATGAAGTGACAATTTACCCAAGTTCATCGGCACTGGAATTGATTTACTCAAGCATTCATTTAGCTTTCAACAAATATTTATGACTATCTCAGGCACTGTGTTGAGCTTCAGGGATACAGAGGTGGGGAAAACACACTGCCTGCCCTCAAATATCTCACAGGGAATTGAGGAAGTCTCATAAGAAAATCAGTGATTGCAATGGAGAGTGTTAAATGCTTTAATAAAGAGTGGTAGGCACAGATACCATTGGATTACAAAGAAAATACAACTTATTGTCTTTGACTTATTAACTGGTGTGACCCCTATGTGAGACCTCATCTAACAAAATGATTGAAATATTCATTAATTTTACCTTGGAGATGAGGTTGACAGATAAAAAAACTAGGCATCCAGTTAAATTTGAATTTCAGACAAATACTGCATGGAATATACTTAAAGTTTAAAAACTGTAGTAGTTTTATTTACTTATTTATGGATCTGGTAGTCCCACATGAAGCCTGTCTCCTCAACCCTGAATTGTTTAAGAACCCCAGGTGGGCTTAATAAGTACCAAGGGAACAACTTGGCTTTCCAAAGGCTATGTGAAGTAAGAGCAGGAGTGATCCATCTACTACCATGCTGTTATTTTCTGCAGCTGGTGCACTTGTTACTGCCATTCTCACTCCTGTCACTTCATCTTACCATTGAAACAGCAGTCCCTGCATTATCTCTGCACCCTTGCTTATGTTGATGACAGAGCTACGGATCATCCAGCTTCCTGCAGAGGCCATAGAGATTCTTCTATGGAGAAAAGTCTCTTTCTCCAAGCCTGAGTTTGTCAAGTTATAGCACCATTGATTACCCATGCTGGAGTGGCTGGTTTAGGAAGAGCTTCTGGATGCAGCCTGGGCTGAGTACCGATTCTGGCCACCATTGCCACACTCTCCCTGACTTCACAGTGTGCTCATTCATGGGGGTCCTTCGGGGAGACATACTGCCAGCTTTTCCCAGTGGGGATCATCTTAGTTCACCAGAGAAGTTTTCATTATATTGACCCTAAAGTCGGTCAATGTTTCCCTCTCTTTGCTCTCAGAAGCTCATTGGTTCTGGAGTAAATTTGCATATTTTCTCCCCAGTCTCAAGATTTTCACACCAAGAGACGACTGGGAGATGAAGCCATTTTCAAGTTACAGAAAAGTTACCACTACATCCTTTCCCTAGGAAATTGGGTGCATATGTGCCTTTCAATTATGTAACGATTCAAGTGATTCTTCCTACATCACTTACTATACAGAGATGACGCTGGAAAGGATTAAATGGTAGCTTTCTCATCAATAAATTAACAATTAACCTCTCAACTGAAGATACCTTTTATTTGGATTTAAGTCAACAGTACTTGCTGAGCAGCACTTTTTAATGTGCCCAGCACTGCCTGGAACTACAGCAATTCGCTCAAAAAAAATGTTGAAGACATGAGCTTGTGAAGGTTACAAATTGCTAGGAGCTTAAAATTTGACAAATAAATTATCTGTGCTCTTAGAGTTTGATAAGAAAATTGTTTATTCTTTTCACTTAGCATAGTACAGTGGGAAAAAAGTGAGGTTTAGAGTCAAAACCTTTGGATCTGAGTTCTCATTCTACCATTTGTTACCTGTATGTACTTCAGAAATGATGTGTCTGTGCTTCAGATTGTTCAACTGCAATGTGAGATTAATGGCATTGCTCAGAACTGTTCTGAGGATTAAATGAGATATTAATTTCTTAATGTTTGGGTCTAACATTCCAGATGACATCAACAATTGATATGAAAATTATGCTAATTTCTTTAATCAATTGAGGAGTCAATAGATACTGTTTTCATTTGTATTGATAATCAGAGAGTATTGGTTTTAGTATTATTTGGTTAACAAAAGTATCCATACCTGCCAAAACACTAGAGGAAAGCAAAAGTAAATATAGCCCACATGACAAAAGATAGAAAAGAAACAGCAAAGATGCATTAAAAATAGCTAAACCAAGATGACTAATGTCAGATATACCTATAAAAGCTTTTGCACTCCTGTTAAAAAAGAAATTAAGCCAGGCGTGGTGGCTCGTGTCAATTATCCCAGCACCTTGGGAGGCTGAGGTGTGAGGATAGCTTGAGCCTAGGACTTCGAGATCAGCCTGGGCAACACAGGGAGACCTCATCTCTATTAAAAAAATACTAGCCGAGTGTGGTGGTGCATGACTGTATTCCCAGCTCCTCGGAGGCTGAGGCAGGAGGATAGCTTGAGCCAAGGAGTTCTAGGCTGCAGTGAGCTATGATCACACCACTGCCCTCCAGCCTGGGTGACAGAGAAGACTCTCTCTCAAAAAAAGAAAAAGAAAAAAGAAAAGGAAAGGAAAGGAAAGGAAAGGAAGAAGAATGGAAGGAAGGAAAAAAGGAAGGAAGGAAGAAAAAGGGATTAAAATGGAATAACATTTAATTGTACACTGTTCATTAGAAATACATGTAAACCAAATGGCACAGAAAAGTCAAAAGCAAAAGGTTGGACAAAGAAACAAGAAGCAAATGCAAAGACAGACGGGGGTAACAATAATAATTCCATTTAAAGTAGAATTCAACAGACGGAAAAAACATTTAAAATCTGATAAAGGGATTCACTTTATTTTAATACAAGATCCAATATGCACAAAACATTTAGTACATACATAAAGCTGTATGTACTAAATAATATAGCTATACATATATGAAAAAAGTGACCACAAATTTGAGGATAAATGGACATTTGTCTAAGACTTAGAAAGATAAAAAGACAAAAATACGAAGTATGCCAAAAAATAAGATTTTAATGGTCTGAATAATACAATCAATAAGATAGATATAATGTGCATATGTTAAACTTTATATGCTACAGAAGGCAGCAATGGGAACTTTAGAAATATTAACACAATTTAGGCCACACTAAAAACCCCAATAAATTCCTACAATGAAAATTGCACAGATCACACTTTGTGACCATGTTGTAATTAAACTGGGCGATAAGAACAGGAAAAAAAAAAAAAAACCTAAATCACATGGAAATTAAAAAGCTTTTTCCAGAATAACTGTAAACATAAAGAAAAAATTAAAAATGCAAATACAAATTATTTCTAAAAAACAATCATGAAAATAATACTATTTATGAAAACTCATAGGATGAAGCCAATGTATGACCTCAGAGGTAGAGCTATAGTCTTAAAAATGTTTTGTTTTCTAAGAAATTAAATGAAAAAGAAAATAAAACATTAACTAGCCAATCAATTCAAGAAAAGAATGCAATGAAACCCGTCTCTACTAAAAAAAAAATACAAAAATTAGCTAGGTGTGGTGGCACATGCCTGTAATCCCAGGTACTCGGGAGGCTGAGGCAGGAGAATCGCTTGAACCAGGAGGCGGAGGTTGCAGTGAGCTGAGATCGCACCATTGCACTCCAACCTGGGCAACAGAGCGAAACTCCATCTCAAAAAAAAAAAAAGAAAGAAAGAAAAGAAAAAGAAAAAAGTAAAGAATGCAAAAGAGATGAACATTAGCCAATCAATTCAAGACGGTAATATAAGAATACAGTAAATCTAAGAAAATGATAAGGCATACAAATTAATGTTTTAGAAAATAAATTGCAGATTATTATAGTTTTTGTTTCTTTTGGAATGTTGAAAAGAAAAGGATGGGGATAAAGGAAATAGGAGTAAACTGAAGTTGTAGATTTGGTATAGTTTTATAGTGTTGTTCACAAGATACCTCTTTTTTTCAACTTTCTTGTGGCACTCGACCTTGATCCTTTTTTATTTATTTTTGAGAGTAACATCTAGTTTTCCCCTGCTGGTTATAAAGTAACACATGTTCATTGTAGATAATTTGGAAATTACAGAAAAGCATTAAGAAAAAATAAAAATGACCTAAAATCCTGTAATACACTGATGACAATTTCCTCTAAAAGATAACCACTATCCTGATTTTCATGAAAATCACTTCCTTGCTTTTCTCTATCCTTTGGACACATAAGTATGCATACTTACACACCAGTTTGGTTTTGTCTATTTTTAAACTATACAATTGGCAACTCACAATATACATTCTCTTCTGTTTGACTTCTTTCCCACAATATTGCTTAGGCAATCTATGCATGTTGTTGCATGTAACTGTAATTTACTCTGGTTTTCATTGCTGTTAAATATTCCAATGAATGAATATGCCACAATTTTTATTCAGGATAATCCGGTTGTTCCTAGTATTTTGCTATTACGAATAGTATTGCTATGAAATTTTTATACATGTCCCTTGGGTGTAAATTCCTAGGAGTACAATTGCTGGGTACCCTAATTCTTAAGTTGAAAAAGACAGATAATGGTCATGAAGAAGAAAATGAAAAATAGATAAATTTTGAACATTCAATTTATTATCAAAAATAGATTTTTTAAATTTTTTATTTTTAGATGAAGTCTCAGGCTGCAGTGCAGTGATTTCACTACAACCTCCGCCTCCCGGATTCAAGTGATTCTCCTGCCTCAGCCTCCCAAGTAGCTGGGATTACAGACGCATGCCACCACACCCAGCTGATTTTTGTATTTTTAGTAGAGACGGGGTTTCGCCATGTTGGCTAGGCTGGTCTCTAACTCCTGACCTCAAGTGGTCCACCTGCTTCGGCCTCCCAAAGTGCTGCGATTACAGAGCTTGAGCCACCTTGCCTGGCCAAAATAGGTTATTAAGAGGAAAAATAAAATTTTATTTCACACACAATAAAATTGGAACTTAAAATAAGTTTTTAAAATACCATTGGTTTATAGGAGCATAAACATAAAACAGAAATTCTGACTGTGTTTTGCTGGGGTAGTATCTTGATATTAGAATTTGATGATAGTTACAGAATGTCTTTCCACTAAATTGAACTTATAATAAAAGAAACATTTTAGTCCGGGGACAGTGGCTCACGCCTGTAATCCCAGCACTTTAGCAGGCCGAGGTGGGCGGATCACGAGGTCAGGAGATCGAGACCATCCTGGCCAACATGGTGAAACCCCGTCTCTACTAAAAATACAAAAATTAGCTGGGCATGGAGGCGCATACCTGTAATCCTAGCTACTCGGAGGCTGAGGCAGGAGAATCACTTGAAGCTGGGAGGCGGAGGTTGCAGTGAGCCGAGATCGCATCACTGCACTGCAGACTGGCAACAGAGCTAGACTCAGTCAAAAACAAAAGGAAAGGAACATTTTAATTCTCATACAGATTTAGGGTATTCACAGATCCCTGAAGCTCCTCTTTCAATCCAATTGTAAAATACCTTAAAACTTGCCTTATAGTAAGTGATTATTGGAAAATGGGATAGTGCATCTTTGTGTGTGTGTGTGTGTGTGTGTGTGAGAGAGAGAGAGAGAGAGAGAGAGAGAGAGAGAGAGAGAGACTCACTCTGTTGCCCAGGCTGGAGTGCAGTGGCATGTGCTCCGCTCACTGCAACCGCCGCCTCCATGATTCAAGCAATTCTCCCGCCTCAGCCTCCCGAGTAGCTGGGACTACCGGTGCATGCCACCATGCCTGGCTAATTTTTGCATTTTTTAGTAGAGACTGGGATTCGTCATGTTGGTCAGGATGGTCTGGAACTCTTGACCTCAGGTGATCCGCCTGTCTCAGCCTTTCAAAGTGCTGGGATTACAGGCGTGAGCCACTGTGCCCAGCTGAATACTGCATCTTTTAAGCTGCGTGTCTCCAACATCTTCACCCCTAAAGGATTCACCCATCGAAGGATGCAGTGACTCTCAGGCCTGCAATTGTAAAATTAAATCTGAGTGACTGGATTGGAAGACTTTGATTCTATAATCTATATAGCCCCTGAATTAGGCTTTCATAAGCCGTGCTATGAAGTAGAATTAATTTTCTGAGTGCAAGAATTTCTTTCTTTCTTCCTTCCTTCCTTCCTTCCTTTCTTTCTTTCTTTCTTTAATTTTCATAAGCCGTGCTATGAAGTAGAATTAATTTTCTGAGTGCAAGAATTTCTTTCTTTCTTCCTTCCTTCCTTCCTTTCTTTCTTTCTTTCTTTCTTTAATTTTCATAAGCCGTGCTATGAAGTAGAATTAATTTTCTGAGTGCAAGAATTCCTTCCTTCCTTCCTTCCTTCTTCTCTTCTCTTCTCCTCTCTTCTCTTTTTTCTTTTCTTTTCTTTTCTTTTCTTTTCTTTTCTTTTCTTTTCTTTTCTTTGTTGCAGAGGAGGTCTCACTATGTTGCCCAGGCTGGTCTCAAACTCCTGAACGCACCTTGGCCTCCCAAAATGCGGAGATCACCGGCGTGAGCCACCGCGCCCGACCGAATGAGTCTGGTTAAAATCTTCATGCTTTAGATCCCTGAAACTTGGATGTACTCGTTAGCTCCAAGCTGAAACCTTAGCTAAGGGATTTGGCCATTAGCTGAGCAACATACAAAGTCCTCCCTGATCTTCTAACTCCTTTTGAATTAAATTAGAAAGCCATGACGAAATGATCGTTTTGTTGAAGGCCTACTACGTGTACACGGAGTATGCACGGAACACACAGTTCGCTTCAGGACATGGAAAAGCTCTCAGGAGGCAGTTCCTGCGCAGGCCTCACCTACTGGCTTCGAGCTTCCACGTGCAGGGCCTCTGGCTCCGCCCCCGGCGCGTTACGCAAGCGCGACTGCTTGCCGGGCTCCCAGCTCAGTGTGCGCACCTCTCTCGGGAGTGCTGCTGTGTTCCTGAGGCTTCCAGGGAAGAGAGTGGGCGAAGTTCTGTACCGTGCTAAGATTGAGTCTGAGGAACTGACTGAGCAAAGAAGACAGCTCAAGGTTTGTGGGGAATGTGGCGGGTGAGGAGAGGAGGTTGAGCAGCTCGTTGGGTGTGAGATAAAATTAAGGAGTGAAGAATGTTAATTATGGGGAGTCTCAGACGCTACTCTTCTGGCTCAGGGGGCTTGCCGATTAAATTTTTTTAAATAATAAATTTTAGAAATGTTAATTATTGATTCAGGGACTCTGGGGCCAGGGCAGCCAACTCTACAGGTGAAATGTTGAGCTTTCCTCAGATGCGCGGATTCCCGCGCTTTCGCTCTCCCTCTGCCCCCGCTGAGCCCCACGGAGCTGGCCCTGCGTCCTTGTTTGCAGCTGAGGAGAAACTCGCTGCTCTGAGGCAGCGAGAAGAGAAAGCCACACAACTTGGTGGTGGCCTCAGCCTCGCCCCTGGATGCCTGGAGGCACAGTTTGTAGTCAGCAGAAGGCAGCGCTGGGCAACCGGGTTGCGCGGGGCGCGTGGGGATCTCCATGGCGCGCGGGGAAAACTCTATGGCGCGCGTGGGAGTTCCCGTGGCGCGCGGGGATATCTGCGGGGGCGGGACGGGGGCGGGGCTTCATGGAGGCCCCGCCCCTCCCGGGACCGCATTTCGGGACTCGTGCGGGACTCGCGACCCCAGAGCGCTGAGGCAGGGAACGCCGACCCGGTGACTGGCGGTCCGCGCGCCTCGTCCTCCCCTGCAGAGCCCGCGCTCGGACGATGCCCGCCGGCCGCGGGCTGTCTCGCTGCAGGAGCCGGTGGACGTGGGGGAGCCTCGGTAGGTGAGGGCGGCGCGGGGGCGTGGGGGTCGCTGGGCTCCGACGCGTGCATGAGGACTGGCGCGCCCGGGATGCAGTGCCGCGTGTCCCGGCGCTGTGGCGGTTGTAAGGCTGAGTGGAGGTTTTGCGGGGCTGCTTCGCCCTGGTGGCTCTTGGCTTC
The DNA here is from genome assembly GCF_000951045.1 of Mandrillus leucophaeus. NCBI lineage: Eukaryota > Metazoa > Chordata > Mammalia > Primates > Cercopithecidae > Mandrillus > Mandrillus leucophaeus. Next base: position 2,311,490 of record NW_012101843.1, read on the forward strand.
CTGGCTCGGCTCTGGGAAGGGAATGAAACCCCTCGGGTCCCGGCGTAGTGCGGGTGCAGGAAGAGACTCCTGCCTCAGCTTCGTGTGAGCCGCGTCCCAAGCCCAGCCCTGCGCAGATCCTTTCAGGCAGTTTCCATCGTCTCCTATTGCGCTCGGGGTTGAGTTTCCGCGTTTGGAATGCTGGGTTTGAGGCGCACGGCCACCGCGCTGGCTGTGTCGGGAGACGGTGCCCAGGGATGATGTTCGAGAAAGTGGAGAAGCTGAGGTCGTTGGCAACTCGGAAGCTTTGAAGATACTACGGTGCCCTTCAAGTTCAAAAATGGTGAGCTCCAAGGGCAGTGTGAAGCACCCCAACGCCCTAAGTGCACTGATTGCTTTTGGGGGTGATGGGTGAATATGGGACTGTTTCAAAGTATGAAGTAGAAGTGGTACCATTATTCGCTTGTTTTAATTTTTGAATTTTCATTTTTGACGACTCTGTGTGTTGGTGGAGAAGGAAGAGAAGTGATACAAGCTTTGGCGAGCGCGGTGGCTCAGCGCCTGTAGTCCTAGCATTTTGGGAGGCCGAGGCGGGCGGGTCGCGTGAGCCCAGGAGTTCGAAACCAGCCTGGGCAACATGGGGAAATCCCTTCTCTACCAAAAAAAATAATAATAATAGCCGGCGTGTTGCCACGCGCCTGTAATCTCAACTACTCCGGAGGCTGAGGCACGAGAATCGCCTGAGTCTGGGAGTTTTAGGTTGCAGTGAGCTGAGATTGCGCCACTGCACTCCAGCCTGTGCGACAGAGAGAGACTCTGTCTCAAAAAAAATAAAAATAAAGTGGTACAAGTTTTAATTAAAATGTCATTGAGTTCACATTGAGAAAATAGTTAAATTTATTGGATATTTTTTAAAGGTTTTAGGGTTCATCCAAAATACATCATCGCTGCTTGAAAGGAAGAGTTTGTTTTAACGTTTGAAGTTAAGGGAACTGGAGGAGTGAAATTAGTATTTAGAGATACGTATAATGCTTTGTTATTGCTCACTTTTTAAAAAGCCTTTAATTAAAAAACAAAACGTAAATCTTTCTTTACCTTATTGTACAGATATTTAAAAATCTGAACCCTTCCTAATCATAAAGATGTCAGAATTTGAGGGAGAGTGTTAAGCATCAAAACCCATGTATGTTTTCTTTTTTAAATAAATTATTTGGGTGGGTGCCAAATAATGCCTTGTAATCCTAGCACTTTGGGAGGCCAAAGTGGGAGATTGCTTGAGGCCAGGAGTTCAAGACCAGCCTGGGCAACATAGTCCCCGTCTCCACCAAAAAAAAAGAAAAAGAAAAAACAGCCAGACGTGATGGTGCAAGCCTGTGGTCCCCAGCTATTTGGGAGGCTGAAGTGGGAAGATTGCTTCAGCCCGGGTGGTCAAGGCTGCAGGAAACTGTGATCCCATCACTTGCACTCCTGTGCGACAGAGTGAGACCCGATGAATTCTATAAAAGAATTCATGGAACTAGGCACACGTAAGAGACTACCTGTAGGAGTCTTATCGGCCAGTAGGAAGAAAGCATAAGAACTTCCATTGATACTTTTTGAAATTTTAATCCTAGCAGCTAGTGATAATTTCCGCTTTAGTATATGGCTTTAGTATGTTAAAAAATGTTTTACACAGTCAATAAAGTATAATTATAGTGCTTTTACTCAATTTCAGGAGATCCGAAGGTCATTTTTCTCCCAGCACACCTACTAGTGTACTTGAGCACTTTAACGGTTTTTTTGTTTGCTTGTTCGTTTTTAATTGTACTGAAGGATGATATACTATACTGGATTGCAAAATTTTTTTAAGTTAGAGAAAACAATCATGATTTTCACAATACCCAAAAATTTTGGGAAATTGGCAGTTATAATTTTTGGTAAATGTACTGTTTTGGTCTGCTTTTGCTATGTTCTTGTTTCTCATTTATTTCAAAATAGCTTGGCTTTATGAAGGATGATATAGGGGATTTGAAGTGCCTACATGTTATCCTGTTAGGTCTCATGGAATCTCATTAAATCTCCAGCCCCTGAATGTGTTGCGAAGTTGGGATTAGTTTTCCTCTAAATCTATTAAATGTGATACCAAAGGTGAAAAATAACCTAATCTTCTTTCCGTTTGTATTTTGTTACCTGTCTTTATCAAAGAGGAACTAATTTTTTGGTTCAATTAAGCATGTTTAAAATTGATGTTCTGTGGTGATTTACTCTCGCTTTGTAATATAATACTTCTAGCTTTGTAAAGTTAGTCAAATAGTAGGGCGAGATGATCAGAAATTAACTTTTCAGAAATAGCTCTATTTCACAAAGGGAAGTAAACTTGCATGACAAACTGAGCAAAGTTCAGAAAATTTAAAACTTATACATAAATTTGATGATTGCTTTAATGAACAACTTTGCTTATTAGGATAGTCCCCGACGTCTGGTAGCAATCCTATATCCTTGGAATGTGTAATCCACATAATGCAAAGCCTTTGTAATTACTGCCCTTTGAAAGTAATGATAGCTAGCTGCTCCTGATGGGGGTC
>NW_012101843.1:2314082-2316115 GCF_000951045.1 Mandrillus leucophaeus
AAGCAGGACTAAAATTTTTAGTCTGACAAAAGAATAGCAGCATCCCAAGAGTTCATTCTCTGCCTAAAATGCTGATGACCAGTACTCCAGTTTATTTCTCCTGGGGACTCAGTAGTATTCAAGTTTTGCCTACATGGTTTTGTTTTTTTTTTTTTTTAAGTCTCCAGGGGGGGGGTCTGTCTTTAATTACAGCAGCTGAGACTTTGGCACAGATGCAGTTACTGCTTTCACGAGTGTGACTGTGAATATATGTGGACAATTAAATCCTTATCCAAACCTAGTTTTGCATAGCTTTGTTCGTGCCTATTAGACCCTAGGTATACAAAACATATTTTGATTTTTAAGGTTTATCTGAGGTTTAATTAAGCTGCTGTATTTAAACTTGAAGATTTTTGAGGATAATGATTAATAAAATCACTGATTTGAATAGCTCATCCTGATATAAATCTAAAACTACACACAATCACTCTTAACGTGCCTCAAGGGGGGAAACTTTGCCAATGAAAATAAAATTTCATTTCTTTTATGTATTTAAAAGTGCAAGCTTGTGAGCTCTGGTACATTTAGTTTGCACAGCAAGACTTTAAGGGTGTGTGAGAGAGAGAATATGAACGCAGAAATGGCATTTTTATATTAAAACAACAGGAACCATGGTAATCCAGTTTTCTAGAGGGTTCTTAGGATACATGGACTTCAGTGATTACTTGAAGCCCCTAAATGTATGCAAAAATGTGTGGATTGTGTTAATTTTTGTTGAAGAAAAGATGTATGACTTCATCAGATTCTTTAAAGCATGTGAGACACCCCTCTTATCAAAAATTTAGCAGTAATATCGATAGAGGATCACATTTCAGTTTTATGAACTGAAGTAGCTAAATAGTGAAAGAGCTAGGATTCAAACATGTTTTTAACTGCCAATCCTTCACTTCTTTCGTTAGTTCACATTTATTGGACCTTGTAACCTCTTTTCTGGATGGGGCCGTGTTCACTCTGTGGCTTACAGTAAAGCCTTGTTTAGAGAGAGACTTCAAGCTCATGTAAGCATTTAATGTAGGATCATAGCAAGAACTATGAGAAAAAAATGAATTATATGTAAAGGAGACATATAGGCAAATATTTTCTTGATATATATAGATGAAAACATTCCTATAAATTTTGTGCCATTAATATAATAGAGCAAGTCAAAAGGGAGAAAGCAGGCCAGCACAGTGGCTCACACCTGTAATCCTAGTATTTTGGGATGCCGAGGCAGGAGGATCGCTTGAGTCCAGAAGTTGGAGACCACCCTTGGCAATATAGCAATGCCCTGCCTCTACAAAAACTTTAAAAATAAGGTCAGGCACAGTGGCTCATGCCTGCAATCCCAGTGCTTTAGAAGGCCAAGGTGGGAGGATCACTTGGACTCAGGAATTCAAGACCAGCCTGGGCAATGTAGTGAGACCCCCATCTCTGCAGAAAATTTAAGTATTAGCGTGACGTGGTGGCACATGCATGTAGTCCCAGCTCCTGGGTAGAGGGGGAAGGTTGCTGAGGTGGGAGGATCACTTGAGCCTGGGAGGTCGAGGCTGCAGTGAGCCGTCATCGTGCCACTTCACAGCAGCCTGGGTGACAAACGGAGACGCCTGTCTCAAAAAATAAAAATATATATATATATGTATATAAAAATTAGCTAGGCATCCTGGCATGCGCCTATCGTCCTAAGTACTCAAGAGGCTGAGGTGGAAAGATCGCTTGAGCCCAAGAGTTGAAGCCTGCAGAAAACTGTAGGCAAAATTTGAATATTATCCAGTCCCCAGGAGAAATAAACTGGAGTACTACTGATCACAGCATTCTAGGCAGAGAAATGAACTTGACTCTTGTGATGCTGTCAGGCACACAATGAGCCATCATTGCACCACTGCACTCCACCCTCCAGCCTTGGCAACACAGCAAGATCTTGTCTCTAAATAAGGAGAAAGCTTTTATTAAATCAACAACAAATCTTCGGTGGTATAATTGCATAAGGTAATGGTGATCAGGAAAGTCTATAAACT
>NW_012101843.1:2316805-2317367 GCF_000951045.1 Mandrillus leucophaeus
TTTTTTTTTTTTTTTTTGTATTTTTTGTAAAGACAGGTTTTCGCCAGGTTGCCCGGGCTGGTCTTGAACTCCTAAGCTCAAGTGATCCACTTGCCTCAACCTCCCAAAGTGCTGGGATTATAGGCGTGAGCCACAGACTAGGTGGTCTGGCTTCACCAAACTGCCACCAAAAATATCTCTTATCCATGGCATGAATAAGTGAAATAATTTTCTCTTAAAAAAAATCTATCTGAATTATGCTAAAATTTTTAGAGGAAAATTATTTGCTTGCTACAAATTTGCAGAGTCTGAAAATTACTCTGTTTTGGTGATCTTGTATTTAATATGACAATTCAAAAGCAGGACTAAAATTTTTAGTCTGACAAAAGAATAGCAGCATCCCAAGAGTTCATTCTCTGCCTAAAATGCTGATGACCAGTACTCCAGTTTATTTCTCCTGGGGACTCAGTAGTATTCAAGTTTTGCCTACATGGTTTTGTTTTTTTTTTTTTTTAAGTCTCCAATTGGTCTATTTAGTATAATCCCCACCAGGTTTGTTGCAGTACTTTGACACGATCAGTTT
>NW_012101843.1:2317448-2326773 GCF_000951045.1 Mandrillus leucophaeus
TTGTGTGTGTGTGTTTTTAGTAGAGATGGGGTTTCACTGTGTTAGCCAGGGTGGTCTTGATCTCCTGACCTTCTGATCCGCCCACCTCAGCCTCCCAAAGTGCTGGGATTAAAGGCATGAGCCGCTGCGCACAGCCGCTTGTTCTCAAAATTTTAAGGCTAAAACAGAAACAAAGACTTCCCAGGTCAGTAAATAACATAACTATTTGAAGATGAATGGAGGAATGTTAGATGATTAAGATTAAACTGTATGGATTAAAATATTATGCCTCTTTATTTTATTAAACACATATTAATAATAATAGCCAATACTTATATAGCACTTTACCATAAATGAGTCACTGTTCTGTGTGTTGTATTAATCAATATAGCAGAAGAGTATTGATTAACTGAATTAACCTACTAAATACTGTTACTTTTTCCCCATTTTACATATGAAGAAACTAAGACACAAAAGAATAGGTAATGGCTCTAACATTGCACAGTCAGTAACAGGCAGATAGAATTTGGGTTTTGGGGGGTTTCTTGTTTGTTTTGTTTTTTGAGACAGGGTGTCACTCTCACCCAGGCTGGAGTGCAGTGGCAGGATCATAAGGCTCATTGCAACCTCCACCTTCTGAGCTCAAGCAATCCTCCCACCTCAGCCTCCCGAGCAGCTGGGACTACAGGTGTGCCACCATGCTCAGCTTTTTTTTTTTTTTTTTTTTGTATTTTTTGTAAAGACAGGTTTTCGCCAGGTTGCCCGGGCTGGTCTTGAACTCCTAAGCTCAAGTGATCCACTTGCCTCAACCTCCCAAAGTGCTGGGATTATAGGCGTGAGCCACAGACTAGGTGGTCTGGCTTCACCAAACTGCCACCAAAAATATCTCTTATCCATGGCATGAATAAGTGAAATAATTTTCTCTTAAAAAAAATCTATCTGAATTATGCTAAAATTTTTAGAGGAAAATTATTTGCTTGCTACAAATTTGCAGAGTCTGAAAATTACTCTGTTTTGGTGATCTTGTATTTAATATGACAATTCAAAAGCAGGACTAAAATTTTTAGTCTGACAAAAGAATAGCAGCATCCCAAGAGTTCATTCTCTGCCTAAAATGCTGATGACCAGTACTCCAGTTTATTTCTCCTGGGGACTCAGTAGTATTCAAGTTTTGCCTACATGGTTTTGTTTTTTTTTTTTTTTTAAGTCTCCAATTGGTCTATTTAGTATAATCCCCACCAGGTTTGTTGCAGTACTTTGACACGATCAGTTTCTGAAGAATTTTTGAGAAGCCTGTTTGTTACTAAAGTCAGGTAGAATCTTAAAATGAATGTTAGAAGTAGGCAAGTTATATTAAAATTCATTCTTGATAGGGAGATTAGTAAGAAGGCACCTGAATTGCTAGCTGTTACCTTTGATACCCCCACATTTAATATAAGTACCTAAAGAAAATGTTTAAGTGAACATTCTTTCATGAGAAAGATGTGTAATTAGATACATTTAGAAATTTATAATTGTGTATTAAGTGTTTTTCTGGGCATAACTCCATTACAGTATTAATTAGGCGACTTGTTTTAACCTTATCTAGCAACACTTTTTTAAAATTTTAGGTTCAGCAGATCATGAAAGGTGAATAATGGTCAGCAGCTATGTTTCTCATACTAAAATGTGGAAAATAAAGCTGTTGACTTCTTTGAATTAACACCAAAAGATAGTTTAATGTTTTAAAATGGGAGGAATATTTTATATGGCAAGATGGCTTCAAGCACACCTCATTGACGTTAAAAGAGAAGCTGAGGAATACTTGTGGTTTTTAACTGGAAAACAACTCACAGGGGGAGGAAAAGTTGATTCAGTGTTAGTCAGTCCTAGTTAGAAATTTATAAATTTCTAGTTAAAAATGTATTACCTATATAGCTATTTTCCTACATTAATCAAAATGAATCGTGTAAATATTTAGATGTGACCAATTTCAGAAATTACTTTGTTGTTGGGAAAAGAAACTGATGTTTTCTGCAAGGATTAAATAAGGTTCTTTTTTTTTTTGAGATAGAGTCTCACTCTTGTCACCAAGGCTAGAGTGAAGTGGCACCATGTCGGCTCACTGCAACCTCCGTCTCCTAGGTTTAAGCCATTCACCTGCCTCAGCCTCCTAAGTAGCTGGGATTACAGGTGCCCACCACCACACCCAGCTAGTTTTTGTATTTTTAGTAGAGACGGGGTTTCCCCATGTTACCCAGGCTGGTCTTGAACTCCTGACCTCAGTTGATCCACCCACCTGAGCCTCCCAAAGTGCTGGGATTACAGGCGTGAGCCACTGCTCCTGACCTAAATAAGGTCCTTTTATTATTCTTTCCTTCCCAAGACTTGTATGTTATTAATTCCCTTGAAAATTGTGTCATTATCTTTAATCATCTGATTATTTCTTTGTATTTCCCTAATGTCTTTTAAAAAGCCTCATAACCATAATAGATTAGCAACTAATTCCTGTGCTTTTATGACAATTCCCAACTTCTTTTGCATTTAATTTCCATTTGTTTGAGCAGAGAATGCACTCAGTTTGGGGTTGTACATGATTGATCTATCCTCATCTTTCACAACCTATTAGCACAGTCATCTTCCATGTTTCATACCCTTCTAACACCATGTCTGATTTCAAGGACCTTGGCAAGGTAATTATCTCTCTGTTTATATCTGCATAGGAAAGACAAGTGGCTTTAAGCAGGCAAAGTGGTGACTTTTTTGCCATTCTCAGTTGCTTTTCGCTATCAGTAACATAGAGGATGGCATTTGTTATATTTACTGCTTGGGCTGAAAAAAGAATCCTGATTTGTAGAAGGGTAGGTAATCCAGGTAATCTTCCTTGTGGAATAAGTTGCAAGGTATCCTGTGCTAGCTTACTTTATATGGTAGAGTGGATCTGTTTCAGTCAAGCCAGTCAGAACTTATGAGAAGGCTGAAGGAAGGACTAGGATTGAAGGATTGATTTCAGTGAGAAGTTGAGCTGTTTCTCACCTTTCTCTGCAGCCAGGATGACCTTGGCCTTTTTGTGGAACTCAATCTGTTTGTACCGCAGCTCCTAGACTCCAAAGGGAAAGAAACCAAGCGAGTCCTAACCCCTGGGGGCCTCTTAACTTTGATTTTTTTCCCCATGATGAAAAGCAGCAGGACTGGAAGTACTCCTCCCCATAGCCTGGGCTCTTGGGACAGTCTTTTAAACTTGTAAATTATTTTTAAGTCTACTCTCATTTGACTATGTAATTAGATAGATACAGGATCCTTCTTGGGCTTAGAGGAGAGCCTGCCCCAAATTTTTAGAGAAATACATCCATACAGCATAGGTCATAAAACAAGATTATAATTTGAGTCATCACAAAATCATGGAAATCTTTAAGTGCCAGTTTGGCTTCTCATTTGGGAAACCCTTCATATTGGAGGTTGGTTGATTCAACATAGACTATATAATATGCATTATCAAAATAAAGTAGTTGAACCGCATAGTTTAAAAGCATAATTGCTCTCTTGCCTTTGCCCTGAGAGGCAACAGACAAAGTCTATGCGATAAATATGAACACCATGAGAAATGTACTGGTAATCCTCAGACATTTCCTTCCTGGAATACTTAAATTCTGCTGTGCCTCATCATCTAGATTGGTGGTTCTCAAACTGTGGTTTGTCTTCACTATCAGCGTCACCTGGGAATTTATGAGAAATAAAAATTCTTGGGCCTTAAACATACAGAATTAGAAACTCTGGAGGTGGGACCCAGTAATCTGTATTTTAATAAGCCCTCTAGGTGATTCTAATACACACTGAAATAGGAGAATCACTAATGCCTTTGATCATCAAGGGTGAACCATAGTCTTTTGCTTTGCTGGTCTGTTACTTCACTATAAATATTTTATTGCCCATGTGGATATTACTGCATGTATATACCAGGAATTGGCAACCTGTGTTGTTAGTACTACATCGAATGATACCCAAGTTAAATGGTTAGTGACCTTCACAGTTCTTTTCTACTTCCTTGTCTTCCTTCTTGCAGAGCGCCTGAAGCAAGGTAGCCACTGGATAATTTGTTAATTGAATGCCTACCTTCCCCCCTTCCTGCCCTCCCCCTGCAAAAAGCAAAATCACATTTTTGTTTATCTTTTGGTTTCTTCCTCTGTGGGAGCTTTAAGCCTGAAAGTGAAGTTCCCAGTTACAAATATGTCTTTTTCCTAATAGTGACTCTGGCTAAAAGAGATTCCTGATACATTAAGGAAAAAAAAAAAAAAAGAAAAGGAGGAAAAAGGAAGAAAAAATAGTTCTTATGTACCTGATTAGTATGCCTTCCTCAGAATTATCTTAGACCAATGGATCTCAAACTTATCTTACATCAGAATCACCTGGAGAATTTGTCGAACCACAGATTTCTGGGCCCAGACTCCAGAATCAATAGATCTAGGATGAAGCCAGAGGATTTGCATTGCCAGCAGGTTCCCAGGTTGTGCTGATGCTGCTGGTCTAGGGACCACAGTTTGAGAACCACTTCCCCTAGTTGACTAGACCAGAAATACAGGTAATTTCATGATGTGCTTGTTAGGTGTCCCCCAGCTTGCGTAGCCAGTGATTTATAATTAGGAAGTATGGGACATGCCCAGGTGACAAACTTTGTCAGTAGTAGTTTTTTCTAGCTCTGTGCCTTTCCATATTCCAGAAGTTAAGATCTTCTCTTTGAACATAAGACTTTTTTCAGACTTTGAAAACTTACTCAAACTTGCTTGTCTAAATAATTGAGTTTGAGTGGAATAGATTTTTACCCAACTCTTGCCATACTGATTACTTCATTTCTCTGCTTCTGTTTCTTTTTATTTCAAGCTTAATTTTTCCAATACTATTATATACTCAAACATACGTTGCTTAAGTTGATATTGTTTATCTGTTTTCTGTCCTCTCATACAATTTTCTGAAGAATGGGAAATGGGCATTTCTTCTGGATTTTTTTCTCACAGCTAAACACAGTTGTTACAGACTTGACTCCTTGTCACTTGAATTCTTATTATGAAACACATCTTTAGCATCTCCTGAAACAAAGAATAAAAAGAGATGAAACTGAGGCTTTTTTCCAAACTCTTTTGTAAGCCTTTTTTTTCTTGCTAAACAAGTGGTTTTGAGGAAAAATTGAAATATTAATCAATACAGATTTCTTGTATTTAATAGGAACTTTAGTTAAATATTTTCAACCATACCTATGCAAACACTATATTCCTGTGCAGATTAATCTCCTGCAGATTAAATTTATAGTTACTCTACTGGATAGCTTCTGGTAGAGAAAAAAACTATTGAAGACCATTTTGGTTTTTCTTTTCCTTTTTTTGTTTGTTTGTTTGTTTTGAGACAGTCTTTTGTTCTGTCAACCAGGCTGGAGTGCAGTGGCGCAGACACAGCTAATTGCAGCCTTGACTTCCCAGGCTCAAGTTATCCTCACACCTCAGCCTCCTGAGTAGCTGGGACTACAGGCACGCCTGGCTAATTTTTTAATTTTTTGGTCCCACTATGTTGCCCAAGCTGATCTCGAACTCCTGACCTCAAGCAAGCCTCCTGCCTTGGCCTCCCAAAGTGCTGGGATTACAGATATGAGCCACCGTGCCCAGCCCTAGTTTTTCTTTTTATGGAATATCACCCATGAATTGTAGAAAGATTTACCAAATGAGTACCTTTTTGTTAAAACCTGTGGTTGGTGTGGCTCTGTAATTTGTGTCCTGTAGCCAACTTTTCTTTTTCCTATTGCAGAGATTTTGTTTGCCACTCTTTTGCCATTCCAGAAAGTCTGGAACAGCTCCATGCAAGTGTCTTTGTGTTGACATCCTCCCTTGTGATCAAATTAAAAGACAGTTGGTAACATCCTCAAGCACATTTCCTTTCTTATACATGACAGTTGTGTTAACTTACAAGTTTGCTTCAGATTCTTATTAATGTACTAACTTAAAAACTATCTTTCCACTTACTATAATTACAATAGACATAGCAATGTCATTAGTCATCAGTTTTCAAATATACATATTACCCATATAATTGTTGCTAAATATTTCATGTTATTACTGATATCCTTATGTGAATGCTGGTGAGAGAGATGGACCATCACTATCACAGTACTCAGAATTTCTGGTTCCCAAATTATTTGGTATTTTATTTTTATATGCCAGTCTCTCATTTTAATTACCCTGATATTGCATGGTTATATTTGTCCTTGATTGTTTCTTTTTATTCTCTACGTTTACTTCTTTGGGTCTCTTAGACAGTGACAATTAAAGCACTTGAGTAAAATATGCACCAACTAGTAAGTCAGTAAAGGATAAGATGTTCTTTTATTTATATGATGAGTTCTAAAATATTTTCAAAGAGCAATCTACAGTGTCTAGTTTAAATACCCTTTGACCTTTTTTTGGATGCTTAACTTGGAGAAAAGAAAAAAGATCTAGAATTCGGAGTAAATCTCAAGTTTTGCTAAATGTTTCACCAATAACAGTTATCTTTTCTTGAAAATGCATAACATAGCATTTTAAATATATTAATTAGTACCATATAGAGATATACCTTATAATCAGTAGTATTATCTTGAAATCAAGAAATAAGTTAAAAGTTGTCTAGCTTCACAGGAACATGAAAGCTAATTATAATAGGTCATTAGGATTTGGACTAATTAGTTTTTTGTTGTCTCCATGGTGCAGACAGTCAGAGTTAAGGTTTAAATGCCTCTAGAAAGAAACTTAAGAACTGAGTTGGGGCCAGGTGCAATGGCTTATGCCTGTAATCCCAGCACTTTGGGAGGCTGAGGCTAACAGATCACTGGAGGTCAGGAGTTCAAGACATGGTGAAACCCTATCTCTACTAAAAATATAAAAATTAGCTGGGCATGGTGGCACATGCCTGTAATCCCAGCTACTCGGGAGACTGAAGCAGGAGAATAGCTTGAACCCAGGAGGCGGAGGTTGCAGTGAGCCAAGATCATGCCACTGCACTCCAGCCTGGGTGACAGAGCGAGAGAGACTGTCACACACACACACACACACACACAGAGAGAGAACGGAGTTTGAATAGTGCAGTGATTTAGATCCGTAGGTAAGCATCAAGCCTGAACTTGAAAACCAACTTACCAGTTTGGTTACCTCAGATAAGTTTCTTAAACTTTCTGAGTCTGTTGTTCTCATCTGAAAATGAGAGTAATACCATCAATCTGTAAAGATAAAATGAGATATTATATATAAGCTACCTATACTGTGTGTAGTATGTGTCATAACTGCAGTGATTGACTAAAAATCAATGTTTTGTACTGTGTGTAAAAACACTAGAGCAAGCTCATCTGCTGCGTTACAGGTGGTTTTCCCAACTAGAACTGCGTAAGATTGGTGAGCTGACACTGGGACTCTGGATAGCAGATGAGAATGTACTGAAGGGAAGAAAAAGAGAAAAGCTTATTGAGAAAAGAGGAGGGAAAGAAGAGGGAGGAAGGGAAAGGCATGAGAGAAGGAACTGAGATATGCAGAAAACAGACAGCTCCCTCCCCTAGAATGAAACAGGAGTGAAAGGGAGGCAGAAACCAGGAAGAAAAAAATGAATAGAGAGGACAATGAAGAGCTAATTATTGGGCAGGGGGAGCTTCTGATCATAATTCTCTACATGTTTCTGTTTTTATTTTTATTTTGTAGATATTCCCTCATCAGTTTTCATGTATGGACTGAGTAATGATCATAACTGTATGATGCTAGATACCATTGAAGAGTGGTAAGTATTTCAAATAATGGCTTTGTTACTGCTTTATTTATAACTTGTTGATTTCTTTTAACTGCTTTACAATTGACTTATAAATAATTTGGCAATAAAGAAGATAGATGAAGAGTGTCTTTTATCACACTTTGGAATACTTTAAAGTATGTAAATATTTATTCTTGATGATAATACTTATTGGGTACTGTCTTAATCTACTCGGGCCACTACAACATAATATAAACTGGATAACTCATAAACAACATAAATATATTTTTCACAGTTCTGGAAGCAGAGAAGTCCAAGATGAAGGTGCTGGCAGATTCAGTGTCTGGGATGATGGGTGCTTTCTCATACGTGGTGCATTTTCATTGTGTTTTTGCATGGTGGAATTAAAGACCCTTGAGGGTCTTTAATAAGTATGCTAATCCCATTCATGAGGGGTTGTTCTGAAGACTTAATCATCTCCAGAGGCCTCACCTCTTAATACCATCACTCTGATGTTTAGGCTTCAACGTGTGAGTGTCGGGGGGCACAAGCATTCAGACCATAGCAGGTATTTATTTTGTAAGGAAGTATACTTTGTGCTGGAGATAGAAAAGTGGGTAAATTGTAGTACAGTACAGAATATTGTCCTGTACATAATTGACCTTAATTTAGGGTAAGTATTGAAACTTTCAATAATAATTTGAATAATAAAAATGAATAATTTTATTTGAATAATAGTAAAATTTCAATAATAATTTGAAAGTCAAGCCAATATGCAAATATTGCTTGGAACATTTGTGGTATTCAAGGTTTGGAATTACTTTTTGAACCAATACATAAGCAGGGCAAGAAAATGAGGCCCAGCTTAGTGGCTCATGCCAGTAATCCCAGCACTTTGAGAGGCAGAGGCAGGAGGATTGCTTGAGGTGAGGAGTTTGAGACCAGCCCATGCAACATAGCGAGACCTTATCCTTCAAAAAATAAAATAAAAATTAGCCTGGTGAGGAGGCATGTGCTTGCAATCCTAACTCCTTAGGAGGCTGAGGCAGAAGGATCGCTCAAGCCCAGGAATTCAAGGTTACAATGAACTGTAATTGTACCACTGCACTCCAGCCTGGGTGAGATATCAGAGTGAGATCTTGACTCTTAAAAGAGAATTAATTGCTTTTTAGATTCTTAAAATTTTTATACTTTTAGTCAATAGTGGTATTGTCGCATTTAGTTACCCACATATTAATCCTATGGGTTTTAAATGATTTTTGGTTGATTCTAAAGATGAAATTCACTCTCAGAGGATGGGAATTGGACCCACTATTGGCATTTAAAAAGCAAAAATACCATAGTCATGGAAGGAAATACTCTAGGCAAAGAAATATTCTAAGTAATTGGAAAGGTAGAGGAGGAATTGGGACTGTTCAACGTACTGAGGGCATCTAACCTTTAAGGCATCGACTTGCATACAGTGTACAATTTCTTGCATACGCCTATATGTGGAACCACAGAGAAAATGTAGATAGAGCCTGAAAGTGGTAGGAAGAGGGGTAAGTGTTAGGAGGAGGCAAAACATTTTACAGTTTACAATACAGCTTTAAGCCTTACCGAAACACAAATG
>NW_012101843.1:2327958-2369509 GCF_000951045.1 Mandrillus leucophaeus
AAAATGAAAGATAGAACTTCACAAGTCACTGTGATGAAATTGAACTTTCTTTAAATGTGTGTGTGTGGCTGGGCATGGTGGCTCACACCTATAATCCCAGCACTTTGGGAGGCCAAGGTGAGTGGATCACAAGGTCAGGAGATTTAGATCATCCTGGCCAACATGGTGAAACCCTGTCTCTATGAAAATACAAAAAATTAGCCAGGTGTGGTGGCAGATGTCTGTAGCCCCAGCTACTTGGGAGGCTGAGGCAGGGGAATCGCTTGAACCCGGGAGGCAGAGGTTGCAGTGAGCCGAGATCGTACCACTGCACTCCAGCATGGGGACACAGTGAGACTCTGTCTGAAATTTAAAAAAAAAAAAAAAAGTATGTGTTCAAAAAGTGTTGACATGTAAACCCTTGAATAATCTATACATTTACCTAATGGAATGTCACATAATGGCTTCATAGGTGTTGAGTCTGAGCTCCGTTTAAAACAACAACAACAACAACACAATAACTAATGCTTAACCAAATGCTCCTGCCTTAATTGGTAGAGAAAGGTCAGCAACATTCTTTAAGTCCAATAAGAGGATTATTAATAGATGGATTTTACTGGTAACCTCTTAGGGGCATCCTCTGACCCTTCAACAAAGCTTGGTTTCAAACTTCGAGTCCATGAAAAGCAATGTGTTGTTTAACTTTACCCCTTTGGTACCACTATCACCAATTCAACAGACATTTGTTGACGGTCATTTTTTTGTTTGTTTGTTTCTGTTTTTTTGCGACGGAGTCTTACTCTGTCGCCCAGGCTAGACTGCAGTGGCGCAATCTTGGCTCACTGTTGGCAGCCATTTTGTGCAAGGTTGACATCTAAGTCATTATACTACATATATTTTTTGATATGGGCCTTTTCCAGCTTACCATACAGATTATGCTCTTTTGATTATGCTCTTGCTGACTAAAGATCAGTTCAAACTAACCTATAGGAGATCTTCTAAAAATCCTCTGTCTTGGTGCATTTAGGCTGCTGTAACAAAATACCATAAACTGGGTAACTTATAGACAACAGAAATTTCTTTGTCACAGTTCTGGAGACTGGGGAGTCCAAGATCAAGGTGCTGCCACATTTGGTAGCTGGTGAGGGACTGCTTGCTGGTCCACAGACAGCTGTCTTTTCCCTGCATCTTCACATGGTGGAAGCAGTGAGGGAGGTCTTTACAGTCTGTTTTGTAAGGGTACCTTCATGAAGGCACCACCTTTAATACCTAATCAGCTTCTAAAGGCCCCACCTCCCAATACCTTCACATTAGGCTTTTTCTTTGTGTGTGTGGTTTTTTTTTTTCTAACAGTTTGATAGTTTTAACTCTTATCTTTAGTCTTTGATCCATCTGCAGTTAATTTTTGTACATGGTTTAAAGTAAGAATCCAACTTCATTCTTTTGCACATGGATATCCAGTTTTCCGGCACTATTTGTTGCAGACTGTTCTTTCTCCCACTGAATGGTCTTAGCACCTTGTGGAACATCATTTCACATATATGTGAAGGTTTATCTTGGAACTCTTTTTCCTATTTTATTGTTCTTAGATGTCTGTCTTTATGCCTGTTCCAAGCTTTAAGAAATGTGAGTTACGGAAATAGTGAACGAATTAATGATATATATAAATCATACAGGAAGCCAGGTATTATAAGTAAACGATAACACACACACACAAAAAAAAAATAGGAGAATCAGAGTTGAGACTTAAGACTTTGGAATTATCAAATACAGCATTTTTTTAGAGACAGAGTTTTTTTTTTTTCTTGCTACGTTGCTACGTTGCCCAGGCTGGAGTGCAGTCATAGCTCACTAGAGCTTTGAACTCATAGGCTCAAGCAATTCTACCACCACAACCTGCCACGTAGCAGGGAGTACAGGTGTAAACCATCACACTCAGTTTAAATACAATATATTTTTAAAGAAATGAGAAAGGCTTTAAAATGTGAGAAGCAGATTTTTTTAAATAACCAAATATAACCCTTATTAATGGAAATAGTAATAATTAAAAACTCAATGGACTAGAAGCAGATTAGACCTAGCTGAAGAGAGTCAGTGAACCAGATGTTAGATATGAAGAAACATGGTATTATTTTTAGATATGAAGGAGGGTTAAGAAACATGAAGAATAAAGGTAGAAATTTGAACATAGGTAAATAGAAGTTCTATACTGAGGAAACAGAATGATGTCACAGCAATATTTAACAATAAAGTTTCTGAGAATTTCACTTAATTGTTGAAAGATACCAAAAGTTAGATATAAGAAGTTCATCAAATACTTAGCCTAGAACATCATGATGAAAATGCAGGACATAAGAGACAAAGAAGATACTAAAAGCTGCCAGAGAAAAAGATTACTCATAAATGAATGACTATTATATTGGAGGTGATAACATCTTCAGAGTGCTGAGAGAAAGTAGCAGTCATTCTAGAATTTGTACCCAGGAAAATTAAGCCTGATGGCAGCATGTCTACTAAAAAATAGAATTTATCGTATTAAACTGTAAAAGATTTAAAACATTCCCTTTAAAATCAAGGGCAAGATCAAGATACCTGCCATTATCACTTATATTCAGCATTGTACTAGGTACAAGAAATAAATAGCATAAGAATCAGATGGGAAGACACAAAACCATAAGTCATTATACAGTCCATTATTCATAGAGGATATGGCTGTTAATGAAGATAAATTATTAGAATTAATAAGAGCTTAACAAGGTTGCTGGGTAGCCAATATATAGAAATTGGTTTTGGAGAGTCATTTGCCTAGTGATTGAGTGCATTCACTCTGGTGCCACACTGCCTAGCTTTGAATTCCAGATTCCACCCCTCCTAGCTTTGTGTCCTTGGACATACTATTTATCTTCCCTGCACTTTTGTTTTCTAATTTAAAATAAGGGTATCTGATAGGGATATTGTGAAGATTAAATGGATCAGTATATATCTAAATCACTTAGAAAAGTGTCTGGTACCTGGTAAGTGTTATATATGTGTTAGCCATTTTTATTATCATTATCCACATCATTTTAAACATAGTAGTGAATAAAATAACTTTTAAAGATACTGTATATAGTAATGTAAAAATTATAAAGTACTTTAGATTAAATAAAAGAAGTGTAAAAACTCTCAGGGAAAAAAGTTATAAAACTTTTGAAAGACATTAATGACCTGAATACCATGTTCACAGATAGGAAAGCTAATATAACAACATGACTTATCTTAAGATTGATCACGAGGTTCAGTGAAGTTCCAGTTAAAACCTAAACAAAATTTATTCTTAGATAGGCCTAATTTAAAATGTGTATGTAAGTGCAAAGAGGCTGTGGAAGAACAAGATTTGTTTTGTTTTTTTTTTTTCTTTCAGTTTTGCTAAAGCATGTATCAAGATTTGTTACAATATGGTGTTGATGCATGAATATAGAAAGACACTGATGAAACAGAGCACAGAGCCCAGAATTCATACATATGTAGAAAATGGGTTTATGTCAGAGATGGCATTACAGATAAGTAGGAATAGGAAAGGTTGTTTTAAAAAAAATGCTAGCAGTTTGATATTCACATGGAAAACTTGAACTTTTATTTTTTACCATAGACAAAAAATGAATTTGAGGCAAAGTAAATACTTAAAGGTAAAAGACACAACTATGAAAGTTTTAGAAGAAAATATATGGGATATCTTTATGATCTTGGGAAGAGGTATATCTTTTTTCTTTTTTTGGAAACAGAGTCTTGCTCTGTCGCCCAGGCTGGAGTGTAGTGACGCAATCTCCGCTTACTGCAAGCTCCGCCACCCGGGTTCACGCCATTCTCCTGCCTCAGTCTCCCGAGTAGCTGGGGCTACAGGCCCCTGCCACCACGCCCGGCTAATTTTTTGTAGTTTTAGTAGAGATGGGGTTTCACCGTGTTACCCAGGATGGTCTCAATCTCCTGACCTCGTCATCCACCCACCTCAGCCTCCCAAAGTGCTGGGATTACAGGCGTGAACCACTGTGCCCAGCTTGGGGAGAAGTATTTCTTAAAGTTGATCAAAAGCAAAAATGAAAGCACAAAATATAAATAAAAATATTCATATTTGGGACTAAAATTAAACATACCTCTTTTAGAAAATGAAAATACAACTTTTAAAAGTGGGGGGAATTATTTGCAATAAATATAATTAGCAAAAAAGATAATATCTCATATAAAGATTTCTTGCAAATACATAGACTAAACTGATAGAAAAGTGGGTAAAAAGCTTGAATGAGTATTTCCCAGATGTGGAAACATGACCAATATATATACTCAGTACATGATCATTCTCAAAAATTGGGGGCTGGATTCAGTGGCTCACGCCCACAGGCACTTTGGGAGAATGAGGCGGGCAGATCACTCGAGGTCAGGAAGCTGAGACCAGCCTGGCCAACATAGTGAAACCTTGTCTCTACAAAAATTAGCAACGCGTGGTGGCACGTGCCCATAGTCCCAGCTACCAGGGAGGCTGAGCCAGGAGAATCGCTTGAACCCAGGAGGCAGAGTTTGTAGTGCACTGAGATCATGCCACTTCACTCCAGCCTAGGTGACAGAGCAAGACACTGTCAAAAAAAAAAAAAGGGGTGAGGGGAGAGAAAATGCAAACTAACCACAATTAGTTATCGTTTGCTCCTGTCAGGTTGGCAGAAAGTAAAGACTACCAACATGAAGCGTTGATGAGAATATGGAGAAACTGTAACTCTTAGATATTCCTGGTGATGATGTGTAATAAAAGATTGAGAAATTAGCCAAGCACAGTTGGCATTTGCCTGTAATCCTAGCTACTTAGCCATTTGGGAGGCTGAGGCATGAGGATCAAAAATCTGTGTGCAGTTAGCTGGCATCTTCCCATGACGGCGCTCTCACTCACCCCACACAGTGCAATGAGGACAAACCAGAATTCCCCATGTCATAATTGATCGCTTGAGCTCAGGAATTTGAGACCAGCCTGGGCAACACTAGTGAGACCTAGTCTCAAAGGAAAAAAAAAAGATTCAGAAATGAGACTATACAAAAATTAGTTTTTCTATGTGAGGAATCTTCCTCACATAGAAACAAACAAAATTAAAAGGCAAAAATATTAAAATACATATGACAGACAAAACTAATTTATTTGTATATGGAGTCCTTATAAATCATTAACTAGAATACTATCTTCTCTGTGGGAAAAAAATGGACAAAAAGATAAGAACGAGTGATTCACAGAAAAAACAAAATAGCTCAATGTCACTGATAATGAATTAAATGCTAACTAAAACCACAAGTTTCTATTTTTATTTGCCATGTTTTCAAAGGTTAAGTTTGATGAAATATTAAAAAATAAAAATGGAAAGAATATTTTCTTTAAAGCAAAAATTAGTAAATAATAAAGGCTAGATACAGAAAGGTGAGTTACTAAGAAACCAAGAAAATCAGGATTATGAAGTCATAGAAGTCTGGCAAGCTGTGTTATTTCAAGAACAGAGTGGTCAAGAGTATCAAACAGAGAGAGGCCAAGTAAGTCATGAGCCACAAATGACTGATGTGGATAATCATTGATGACTTTGAAGATCACTGTTTAGGTGGAGTAATGGAAGTAGAAATCAAAGTAGATTGAGGAGGGAGTGGGAAGTGAGCTAGAAAATGGCAAATTTTTGCATTTCTGAGATGAACTCAGCTGATTTATGATGTATTACCACTTTTATTTAACTTTTGTTTGAATTTCTACTGATTTAATTTCCTCCTAATAATAACAGGATTATTCATTGTTTTTGTTTCTTCTTGAATCAATTTTGGCAGCTTTTTTCCTAAGAATTATTTTCTGTAATATTTAAATGTATTGGCCTAAAGTTGTTCATAACATACATTCTCTTAAAACCTGTATAAATAGGTGTTTAAATTATTAGCAAACACTTCTCTTTGGTTCCTTTGTTCTTTAGTTATTTTGAATATCTGTTAAAGTATATGGTATATACTTTATATATATTATATCTGTCTCTTATACACATCTAGATGTGTATAAGAGACAGGTATTGGCCTAAAGTTGTTCATAACATACATTCTCTTAAAACCTGTATAAATAGGTGTTTAAATTATTAGCAAACACTTCTCTTTGGTTCCTTTGTTCTTTAGTTATTTTGAATATCTGTTAAAGTATATGGTATATACTTTATATATATTATATATTTTATATATATACTTTATGTATATTGCCATGTACATTAACTATTCATGAATGATTTATAATTGATTTCTTTTTCTATCTAGAATAGCCCAGGACTCCAGAAGACAGTCTCAGCATGAATCCTCAGAATTCAAACTTCCTTATTTTACTTATATATGTGTATATAAATAAATAATACATAAATATATAATTGTAGGACTATTTCATATGATATAATTTGTAATATGTAACATATAAATATAAAGGTTATAGGTCTGTGATACATGAGCATAAAGAAATATATATCAAAGGTCTAATATCCCACCCATAAAAAACCCAAACAAACAAACAAAAAATACATGAAGTTATCACTTTAACATGGTTGAAGTTAAAGAGACGTTATTCCTGCTTAAAAGATAATAACTGAAAAATTGCTGAGCACAACTTATTGAATGAAGGATGTTGAACACTGTTGTGTCCTGATTATTCATCTTTCATTAGTTGTAAACTTAGCTTTTTGTGGCAAAGTATTATCCTAAGTAAGCCCTGAGGAACAGAAGTGAATTTCATAAATCTTTCCTTTATTAGTAAATTATGCTAGAGAAACCCTATAGCTGAAATCATCGAGCTTTCTTGAATATGTAATTTTTTTTTTCTTTGAGCCAGAGTCTCACACTGTTGTCCAGGCTGGAGTGCAATGGTGCGATCTCAGCTTGCCGCAGCCTCTGCCTCCTGGGTTCAAGTGATTCTCCTGCCTCAGCCTCCAGAGTAGCTGGGATTACAGGTGCACACCACCACACCCGGCTAATTTTTTGTACTTTTAGTAGAGACGGAGTTTCATTATGTTGGCCAGACTGGTCTCAAACTCCTGACCTCGTAATCCACCCACCTCAACCTCCCAAACCGAATATGTAATTTAACTGTAGTTAAAGGCAGTTTTGAAGATTGTGCTTTGAGGATTGTCCCAGCACTTGGCTGTTCAAGTAAAGTATATTCAACTGATTGTTCTTTACCTTTATGTGCTGTTGTTACAGATCATGACTAATTGAAGAGATTTTTATTGCATAAGGCATTCTAAACTATTTTCCATTCTTCCCCTTACTAAACTGTGAGGTGAACGTGGCAGCCTTGACAAGTATCTCTAGAGCTGGTGTATCTTAGGAGTATTCTTGTTAGAAAGCAGTACTCCACTAGTGTCTTTGTGGCTGAATGAAAGAAGGGCTGCCTGGCTTCTCTTTTTTTCTAGAGGTCTTTTTCATTCCCTGATCCATGTTTGATTGGGAGATTGCAAGATCACCTTTCATAAAGAACAGGAGGGCATTAAGAGGAACATCCTTGTGAACCTTCTTAGAACCTTATCCTTTGTGATCCTTCTGTAGAATTTTGGCATCTTTTAATTTGGATTGTGATCTGATGTTTGAACTAAGCCGTTGATAGGTGTCAGGAGGGCCATCAGCCATCTTATGAAATGGTATGAAAAATACCTGCTTATATATATTTCCTTGTGTGTATACTCCATAGCTGTCTTTTGAAATCCAGTTTGAGTTCTACTTAAAGAGGTTAAGAATCAATATTTGGCAGGGGATGGAGGTTGCAGGGAAGTTTGGGGAGAGAGAGAAAGGAGAGGGAAAAAGGAAGGGAGGAATATTTTTGATATTTCTGGTATAGCAATATATGATGTTGTCTTAAGCATTTATAGAATGATACTATGCAGCAATAGTCAATAAGCAATTGGCTGTTGTTGTCCATCAACTGTAGGAATAGTCAGCAATAGTTGGTTTACAGCTTTTTGAAGTTTCTTCTGAAACCAGAGATTTTGATTTAAAGAGAGTATCATTTTTGTCACAGAAATGTATAGGAAAAAAATGCTTTCTGAAAATGGAATATTTGAGCTGGGCATGGTGGCTCACGCCTGTAATTCCAACATTTTGCGATTCCGAGGCAGGAGGATCACTTGAGCCCAGGAGTTCAAAACCAGCCTGGGCAACACAGAGAGACCCTGTCTCAAAAGAAAGAAAGAAAGAAAAAATGTAGTATTTGGTAAGAATTTTACCAAATGTGTATAAAAATTGTTATGGCTGTAAGTTTTTGAGCTTTTCAGGAGCAGGGAGACTTTTGGTTACCTAATTGCAGTTACATGAATTACAAGGAAAAATGTGTTAGAAACAAAAATTCATATATATACATATGAAATATATATGTGAAATATATATATATGAATATATATATTGAGATAGAGTCTTGCTCTTTTGCCCAGGCTGGAGTGCAGTGGAGTGATCTCAGCTCGATGCATCCTCCACCTCCTGGGTTCAAGCTGTTCTCATGCCTCAGTCTCCCAAGTAGCTGGAATTACAGGCAAGTGCCACCACGCCCAGCTGATTTTTTTGTGTTTTTAGTAGAGACGGGGTTTCACCATGTTGGCCAGGCTGGTCTCAAACTCCTAATGTCAAGTGATCTGCCCACCTCAGCCTCTCAAAGTGCTGGAATTACAGGTGTGAGTCACTGTGCCCAGCTGATATTTTTGATATACAAAAACCAAAGTTGTAAACTCATTTTCTTTTTTGGGTAACTGGCAAATTGAGATGGAAACTTTCTGATAGTTGACTAAGAACATTTTACTATTTACTTTTGTTGAACTTTTAAATGATTGTACTGCCATTGCCTTTTATGTATTTATTGACCGTTTGCTTAATAACCTTGGGTTGATTTTAGGCCACCAACAAAATGGAAATGAAAGAAACTGCTAAACAGAATACACTGTGGCAAATGAGCTCAACTAGCGAACCCATGTTAAATACTCGTGAAGTCAATCCTTTGAAGAAATTCACCATTCCTAAGATCAGGAGGACAGCTGAGAAAGGTAGTATTTCTGTGGAAGTTGGGAACTTTTTTAGTAACTGTTACTGTATTTCTCTGATTCTTATTTTATGTTCATCTTTTATTTTGACTCTATATAAAATTAGATTAATTCAGGTCTCTAATTCCTTAAACATACATGTACTTATGTTTCCACACAAAATAGAATAGATGCATGTTCTGCATCCTTCCCACAAAGTACACCTAAAATCCCTGGACATTTTTATAAAACAAATATGAGAAGACTTTCAAAACTGGAGAACACACACCAACTAGAGAATCTGGAACT
Organism: Mandrillus leucophaeus; assembly: GCF_000951045.1. Classification (NCBI taxonomy): domain Eukaryota; kingdom Metazoa; phylum Chordata; class Mammalia; order Primates; family Cercopithecidae; genus Mandrillus; species Mandrillus leucophaeus. The sequence continues at coordinate 2,337,273 of NW_012101843.1, forward strand.
CAGGGAATGACATAGCAGTAAGTTCCCTGGATTTTCTTTTTGTTTCCTCCATATCTCAGACTGGATGCCCCCAACAAGAGAAATGCCGCCTGGTGCAGACCTCCCCCAGAAGTCCCAAGTAAAACCTCTTCTTTCTTGCCAGTGGACTAAGAAAGGGGCAGCCTAGAAAGTTGGAAACCTGTTTGACATTAAATATACCCCTCCCGTTTCCCACTGGGGTGATGTCAAAGGAAGTTGAGTGGGGATCCTGGACTCTGACCCCCTACCCAGCAGGAACAAGGTACCCCTTTCCTTCCCTATGATGCCAGTGGTGATCCAAGTAGGATCACACAGCCATAACGCATTCTCTTCCCTGCCATCATCCTGCTCCTGAAATGTCAGTTGATACCTACCCCTGCTTTGTGGTGATGAGTTGCCCTTTCCACTAGGGTTAGAGTCAGTGAACAAAGTGGAGAGCCTAGACCTCCACCACATCCAGCAGTAACAAGGCCTCCTTCCACAGTGTTGGTGGAGGATAAGTGGGGACCATGGACTTCCAGCCCTTTCCAGTGGTAACAGGATACTCCCCAGTGAGTAAATGGAAGCCCTGTGGAAAGCCAGAACTTCACCTCTGCATAGTAGTAGAGTCAGTGCTCCCCTTTCCCTGCCAGCCATTGTTCCTGCCAGCATAGTTTTAGTAAAGTGTTGCTGAAGTGCAAGATTAAATATAATCCAGAGTCTCATAAAAATGCCCCAGTTGACCAGGATATAATAAAAATCGCTCATCTTAACACACACCAAGAAAATCTCAACTTGAATGAGAAAAGATAACAAATGCCAACATCAAGATTGACACAGGTGTTGGAACTATAATTAACTGAGAGACTTTTAAAGCAGCTACCATAAAGATATTTGGACAAGCAGTTACAGACACTTTTGAAACAAACGAACAGCTAGAAAATCTCATCAAAGAAATGAAATATGTAATAATCGAATAGAAGACTTGGAACTGATAATTTAATTAAAATAAAAACTCAGGCAAAAACTAATAGAACTACAAGGAGAAATAGAGAAATCTACTATTATAGTTGGAAATACCCCATTATCAAAAATGGGCATATTGCCAACAGACAGAAAATCACTAAGGACATAACTCAGCAACACCGTCAATCAACTTGATACAATAGACATCTGTAGACTATTCCATTCAACAGTAGTATGTTAGACATTCTTCTCAAGCACACCCAAGACTCACCAAGATAGACCGTACCTTGGCCATAATACACATGTTAAGAGATTTGAAATAGTAGAAATCATAGTCACCTCTCAGACCATGTATTAATCCATTTTCACACTACTGATAAAGATATGCTAGTGACTGGGCAATTTACAAAAGAAAGAGGTTTATAATGGACTTATAGTTCCACGTGGCTGGGGAAGCCTCATAATCATGGCAGAAGACAAGAAGAAGCAAGTCACATCTTACATGAATGGCAGCAGGCAAAGAGAGAGCTTGTGCAGGGAAACTCCTGTTTTTAAAACCATTAGATCTCATGAGACCAGTTCACTATCACGAGAATAGCACAGGAAAGACCTGCCCCCATAATCCAGTCGTCTCCCACTGGATCCCTCCCACAACACATGGGAATTATGGGAGCTACAAGATGAGATTTGATTGGGGACACAGAGCCAAACCATATCAGACCACAGTGGAATTAAGATGATCAAGTAGGGGGCACTAGATATAAATAACCCAAAGATAGCTGTAAAATACCCAAATTCTTTGAGATTAAGCAGCACACTTCTAAATAATAAATGCATCAAAGGAAAAATCTCAAGAGAAATGTTAAAATACTTTGAACTAAATGAAAAGGAAAACAAAATTTGTAGGATGAAGCAAAAGCAGTACTTAGGAAGAAATTTATAGCATTGAATGCATATATTAGAAAACAAGAAATATCTAAAATCAATAATTTAAGTTTACACCTTAGGAAACTAGAAAAAAGAGGACAAATTAAATCCAAAATAAGCAGAAGAAAAGAAATAATAAAAATTAGAGCAGAAATGAATGAAATTAAAAACAGGAAATTAATAGAAAAAAAATCAACAAAATGAAAATCTGTATCTTTGAAAAGATCAGTAAAGTTGATAAGCCTCTAGCCAGGATAACTAAGAAAAAAAGGGGCACAAATTACTGATATCAGAAATCAAAACATCACTACAGATCCTATGGACATTAAAAGGGTAAGGGATACTATGAACAACTCTAGGCCCATAAATTTGGTAACCTAGATGAAATGTACCAATTCCTTGAAAGACAGTATCTGCAAAAAGTTACACAAGAAGAAATATATGATCTGAATAGGCCTAAATCTTTGTATTAAACAAATTGAATCAATAACTAGTAACCTTCCAAAGCAACACCAGGACCAGATAGGTTCACTGGTGAGTGCTACTAGATATTTAAGGAAGAAGTTATACCAATTCTCTACAATCTCTTTCAGAAGATACAAGTAGAAGGAATACTTTCTGACTCATGCTTTTAGAGGAGCATTATTTTAATACCAAAACAAGATAAAGAACTTAGAAGAAAACTACAGAGCCAAGAAAAGCTCAACATCATTGATCATTAGAAAATGCAAATCAAAACCACAATGAGATACCATCTCACGCCAGTCAGAATGGAAGTTATTGAAAAGTCAAGAAATGATAGGTGCTGGTGAGGCTGTGTATAAATAGGAATGTTTTTACACCATTGGGCACTGTGGCTCATGCCCTGAGGCTAGGAGTTTGAGACCAGCCTGTGCAACATAGCAAGGCCCTGCCTCTAGAAAAATAAAAATAAAAATCAGCCTGTGTGGTGCATGCCTGTAGTCCTAGCTACTTGGGAAGCTGAGGTGGGAGGAACGCTTGATCCCAAGAATCAAGCAGAAATGTAAATGTAAATTAGTTCAACCATTGTGGAAGACAGTGTGGCGATTCCTCAAGAATCTAGTACCAGAAATACCATTTGACCCAGCAATCCCATTACTGGGTATATACCCAAAGCCTGAATCATTCTACCGTAAAGACACATGCACACATATGTTTATTGCAGCAGTATTTTCAGAAACAGAGACATGGAACCAACCCAAATGCTCATCAGTGATATAGACTGGATAAAGAAAATGTGGTATATGTACATCATGGAATACTGTGAGGCCATAAAAAGGAATGAGATCATGTCCTTTGCAGAGACATGGGTGAAGCTGGAAGCCATCATCCTCTGCAAGTACAGGAACAGAAAACCAAACACCACATGTTCTCACTCATACGTGGACGTTGAACAATGAGAACACATGGACACAGGGAGGGAAATAACACACACCAGGATCTATTGGAGGGTGGGAGTCAAGGGGAGGAAACCTAGATGACAGAGGTCAATAGGTGCAGCAAACCACCATGGCACACATATATCTATGTAACAAACCTGCATATTCTGCACGTATTTCCCAGAACTTAAAGTAAAATAAAACATTTTTTAATAAAGAAAATACTGAGAAGGAATAGCCAGGAATTGTTATCTCCTGGATATTCAGCTATGGTCTCTGAATCCATAGGGTGAGAGTTGGTTAAATTTAAAGAGCTGCCTACACTTACCATCTAAGTTCAACATTATTTAGGAAGCTGAAGCAAGAGGATGGCTTAAGCCCAGGAGTTCAAGGCTGCAGTGAGCTATGATCACAGTACTGTACTCCACTCTGGATGACAGAGTGAGACCCTGTCTCTTAAAAAAAAAAAAAAAAAGAGAGAGAGAGAGAAATAAAATTGACATAAAAAAATAATAAAATTGACATTAAAAAAAAAAAAAAAACTACACTGCCAGTCATGGTGGCTCATACCTGTAATCCCAGCACTTTGGAAGGCCAAGGTGGGAGAATTGTTTGAGCCCAGGAGTTTGACATCAGCTTGGCAACATGGAAAAATCCCATCTCTACAAAAAATACAAGAATTATCCAGGCATGGTGACATGTGCCTGTGGTGCCAGCTACTCAGGAGGCTGAGGTGGGAAGATCACTTGAGCCTGGGAGGTCAAGTCTGCAGTGAGCCATAATTGTGCCACTGTGCCACTGCACTCCAACGTGGGCAACAGAGCGAGACCCTGTCTGGAAAAAAAATAAAAACCACAGACAAATATCACTCATGAAGATAGATGCAGAATTTTTCAGCCAAGTATCAGCAAATCAAATTCAATAATGTAAAGAATTTTATAGCTGGGCATATGCCTGTAATCCGCACTTTGGGAGGCTAAAGTGGGAGGATCACTTGAGGTTAGGAGTTTGAGACCAGCCTGTGCAACACAGCAAGGCCCTGTCTCTCGAAAAAAAATTTTAAATCAGCCTGGTGTGCACACCTGTAGTCCTAGCTACTTGGGAAACTGAGGTGAGAGGATTGCTTGATCCCTGAAGGTTGAGGCTGCAGTAAACCATAATCACACTTCTGCACTGCAGCCTGGGCAAGACTGTCTTTAAGAAAGAATTTCACACCAGTACCAACTGGAATATATCCCAGGTATGTAAGGCTGGTCCACCATTTGAAAGTCAATTAATGTAATCCATCATCTAAAGAGGAAAAATCATATGATCATATCAATAGATGCAAAAAAAAAAAAAAAGCATTTGACAAAATCTAACACCCATTCATGTTAAAAAGCTCTCAGTAAACTAGGAATAAAGAGGAATTTCCTCAACTTGATTTTTTTAAAATCTACAAAAAGCCTTCAGCTAACTTAACAGTGAAAAATTTAAAGCTTTCACACTAAGATCAAGGCAAGGATGTCTGTCACCACTGCTTCTCAACATTGTACTGGAAGTACTAGCTAATGCAGTAGGACAAGAAAAGGAAATAAAGAAATAAAAGGTATACATATTGGGAAAGAAAAAAGAAAACTGTACTGTCTTACAGATGACATGGTCATATCTATTGAAAAATCAAAACCCTCCTGGAACTCATAAGCGATTATGGGGGAAGTTGTAAGATAAAGGTTAATATATGATATTGCTTTTTTATATACCAGCAATGAACAAGTAGAATTTGAAATTTAAAACATACCATTTATATTAGCACCAAAAAAATGAAATACCTAGGTTTAAATCTAACCAAATACGTACAAAGTCTATATGAGGAAAACTACAAAACTGGTGAAAAAAGTCAACCCAATAGAGAGATTTCACGTTTATGAATAGGAAAAGTTGGTATTATCGATATACCAGTTTTTCCCAACTTGATTTACAGATTCATTGTCACCCAAATCAAAATCTCAGCAAGTTATTTTGTGCATACCAACAAACTGATTCTAAAGTTTATATGGCACACAGTTTCTGATATGGAAGGAACAAATTTTAAGGTCTCTTGCAGAACGGGTTGACTATGATTAATAATTGTGTATTTCAAAATTAAGTATTCAAGGCAATACAGAAAATAAATATTCAAGGCAATGGATGTGTTAGCTTGATTTAATCATCCTGTGTTATATGCATATAATATCACATTGTACCTCCTGAATGTATACAATTACAACTTTTCAATTTGCAATAAAATAAACATTAAAATTAAGTTTATATGGAGAGGCAAAAGACTAAGAATACACAACTCAACACTGAAAAACAACAGAGGACTGACACTACTTTACTTCAAGACATACTATAAAGCTACAGTAATTAAGGCAGGGTGGTGTTGGCAAAAAAAAAAAAAAACAGACAAATCAAGCAATGGAACAGAATAGAGAGCCCAGAAATAGAGCCACATGAATATAAACTGATCTTTGACAAAGAAGAGGCAGGAAAATAGAACAAAGTCTTTTCAACAAATATTGCTGAAGCAACTGGACACCCACATGCAGAAAAGGGAATCTAGACACAGACATTAACATCCTGCACAAAAATTAATTCAAAATATTCCACAGACCTAAATGTAAAACACAAAACTATACAAATTACAGAAGATAACATATGAGAGTATCTAGATGATGTTGGGTTTGGCAATGACTTTAGCTGCAATACCAAAGATGTAGTTTGTGAAAGAAAGGACTGAATAGCCAGACTTTATTCTCTTGACAGTGTCTTTTGCAGAACAGAAATTTTTAATTGTAATAAAGAGAAAATATTTGCAAAACACATTTCAGATAAGGAATTGCTATCCAAAATACATAAAAAAAAATTCTTGACAATAAAAAGGCAAACAAGTCAATTTAAAAAAGCAAAGAAGTCAATTTAAAAATGAGCCTGCCAGCTGAGGCAGGAGAATGGCGTGAATCCAGGAGGTGGAGCTTGCAGTGAGCTGAAATCATACCACTGCATTCCAGCCTGGGCGAAAGAGCAAGACTCTGTCTCCAAAAAAAAAAAAAAAAAAAATTAGCCTGCCGGGCACGTTAGCTCATGCCTCATCCCAGCATTTTGAGAGGCTGAGGCAAGTGGATCACCTGAGGTCAGGAGTTTGAGACCAGCCAGGCCGACATGGAGAAACCCCGTCTCTACTAAAAATACAAAAATTAGCCAGGCGATGTGGTGGGCACCTGTAATTCCAGCTGCTCAGGAGACTGAGGCAGGAGAATCACTTGAACCCAGGAGGCGGAGGTTGCAGTGAGCCAAGATCACGCCACTGCACTCCAGCCTCACCACAAGAGCGAAACCCTGTCTCAAAAAAAAAATCAAAAAATTAATAAACACGAGCCAAAGACTTTAGCATACACTTCACCAAAGAAGATACACAGTTGGCAAGTAAGCATATGGTGAGATGTTTCACATCATATGTCATCAGGAAAATTCAAATTAGAGTAGAAATACCTGTACACATCTATTAGAATGGCCCAAATCCAGAACGCTGATGACGTTAAATACTGGTGACAGTATGGGGCAGCAGAAACTCTGATCCATTGCTGGTGGGAATGCAAAATAACCACTTTGGAAGACAGTACAGTGGTTTATTACAAAATTGAACATACTGTTACCATATGCTCCAGCAATTACACTTCTTGGCATTTACACAGATAGGTTAAAAGCCTGTGTTCACATAGAAACCTGCACACAGGTGTTTATAGCAGCTTTACTCATAATAGTTAACACTTGGAAGCAACCAAGATGTCCTTCTGTAGATGAACAGATAAAGTGGTACATCCAGACAATAGAATATTATTTAGCACTAAAAAAGAAATGAGCTATCAAGTCATGAAAAGAAATGGAAGAACCTTAAAAGCACATGTCGCCTTTTTAGATTGGCTGAGTGAATGCAGTCTGTCTAAAAAATTTACATACCATATGTTTTCCATTCTGGAAAAGGCAGACAGTAAAAAGATCAGTGGTTGTTAGGGTTTGGGACAGGGAAGAGGGATGAAAAGGCAGAGCACAGAGGACTTTTAGGGCATTGAAACTATGAGCCTGGGCAGTGTAGTGAAACCCCATCTCTACAAAAATTAGCCAGGCATGGTGGTGCACACACCTGGTGGCATAATCCTAGCTACTTGGGAGACTGAGATGGGAGGATCACTTGAGTCCAGGAGGTCGAGGCTGCAGTCAGCCAAGATTGCACCACTGCACTCCAGCCTGGGCGACAGAATGAGACCGTCTCAAAAAACAAAACAAAGGAAACTACTCTGTATGATACTACCATATTCTGTATGATACTGTGGATATTTGCTTTGACATTTTTTAAACCCATAGAACGTACAACACCAAAAGTGAACCCTAATGTAAACTGTTGACTCTGAGTGATAATGATGTATCAATGTAGGTTCATCAGTTGTAAAGAAAAAAATGTACCACTTTGGGGGAAGACGTTGATTGATAATGGAAGAGGCTGTGCATGTCAGAGGGCAAAGAGTATATGAGAAATCTTTGTACCTTCCTCTCAGATTTTGCTGTGAACCTAAAACTATTCTAAAAAGTCTGTGAAGTCTGGGTGTGGGGGCTCATGCCTGTAATCCCAGCACTTTGGGAGACCGAGGCGGGCAGATTGCTTGAGGTCGAGACCAGTCTGGCCAACATGGTGAAACTCCGTCTCTACTAAAAATACAAAAAAATAATAATAATAATAACCGGGCGTGATGACTATTCAGGAGGCTGAGGCGGGGGAATTGCTGGAACTAGGGAGGTGGAGGTTGCAGTGAGCCAAGATTGCGCCACTGACTGCACTTCAGCCTGGGTGACAGAGCAAGGCTCTGTCTCAAAAAAAAAAAAAAAAAAAAAAAAGTCTGTGAGGAAAAAAAATACTCAGTGTGTTCAAGAGAAGAATAGAGATACTCTTCTGTTTCTGTTCTTCTAAGAATAGAAATTACTTAGCCTGAACAACACAGAGAAAATAGAAAAATGAACAGAACCCAAGAGACTTGTGGAACAATAACAAAAGATCTAACATCTTTGTCCTAGTGCCAGAAGGAGAGGAGAAAGAGTGTGGGGCTGAAAAATTATTCTAGGAAATATTGGCTAGAAATTTCCCAAACTTGGCAAAAGGCATAAACCTATACATTCAAGAAGCTGAAAAACCCCAAACATACAACCCCCCAAAAATTCATGCCAATGCACATCATAATAAAACTTTAAAAGCTAAGAACAGAGAAAAAATCTTGAAAGCAACTAGAAAGAAACCACATTATTTATAGGGGAAAAATTATTTGACAAAATATGTCTTATTAGAAACCATGGAGTCTGGGGGAAGTAACACCGCATTTTTCAAATGCAAGAAATAACTTTGAACCCAGAGTTCTGTACCCATCAAAAATATCTTTCAAATATGGAGGTAAAACAGATATTCTCAGATAAAGCAAAGCTAAGAATTTTTCATCAGCACACATACCCTTAAAGAATAGCTGAAAGAATTTCTCCAAACAGAAGCTAGTAAAAGAAGGAAACTGGGAACATTAGGAATGAAGGAAGAAAAAAAGCTTAAACATGTGGGTAAATATAATACATCATCCTTCTCTTGAGTTTTCCTAGTTATGTTTGACAGTTGTAGCACAAATTACAACATTCTTTGATGTGGTTCTCGGTGTATATAGAGGAGGTATTTCAGGTAATTATAACGTGAGATGTTACTATTAGAAGGAACTAAATGAATGGTGTATGAGATCTCTCTGCATTATCTTTTACAAGTGAATCTAAGTATCTCAGAATTAAATTGTTTTAAACAATATAGGCAGATGAAAATGAAATTTTAAAAATGTTCAGGCAACCCACAGGAAGGCAGGAAAAATGAAATAGAAAATCAAACAGAAGGAAAAACAGAAAATAAATAATTAAATCATAGGCTTAAGCCCTAACATGTCATTACTTATATCGAACATGCATGATCTAAATATACCAATTAAAAGACACGTTGACAGAATGGATTTAAAAAACACAACCCAACTACTCTTGGCAAACTCATTCCAAATGTAGTGATATAAGTTGTTGGAATGTAGACATATGAAGAAAGGACATACAAATAATAAGAGTGACTATATTAATGGTGGATAAGTAGACTTCAGAGGAAAGAAAATTGTCAAGAACAAAGAGGGATGTTACTTAATGATGAAAAGGTCAGTCCACCAAGTAGGTACAGCAGTCTTAAATATGTATATTTCAGACATCAGACCTTCAGAATATATGAAGCAAAACTGATAAAACTGAAAGGAGAAATGGACAAATTTAGAATTATAGTTGGAGACTTTGGACTCTCAATTGATAAAACTAAGCAGAAAATCAGGAAGAATATTGAATAATCTTTAACAGTGTCAATCAACAGGATCTAATTGACATTTATAGATTATTGTACCTAACAGTAGCAGAATAGACCTTTCAAGCACCTGTAGAACATGCATCAAAATAGACAATATCTTGGGCCATGAGATACATATCAACATATTTAAAGGAATTGAGGCCGGGCACAGTGGCTCACGCCTGTAATCCCAGCACTTTGGGAGGCCGAGGCGGGCACATTATGAGGTCAGGAGATTGAGACAATCCTGGCTAACACGGTGAAACCCCATCTCTACTAAAAATACAAAAAATTAGCCGGGCGTGGTGGCGGCCGCCTGTAATCCCAGCTACTCGGGAGGCTGAAGCAGGAGAATGGCATGAACCCGGAAGGCGGAGCTTGCAGTGAGCTGAGATTGTGCCACTGCACTCCAGCCTTGGCAACAGAGGGAGACTCTGTCTCATAAATAAATAAATAAATAAATTGAAATCATACAGAATATGTGCTCTGACAACATGCAAACAGAAAAGTAAATCTCCAAACACACTTGGAAAGTAAGTCGGAGGCACGGGGCTTCCTTGAGTCTGGGAATTTGAGACCAGCCTAGGAAACATAGTGAGACCTTATCTCTGCAAAAAGTAAAAGAATACATTTGGAAATAGTCATGGAGAGGAAATAAATACATAACTAAAATGAAAATGCAACATACCAAAATTTGAGGGACATGGTTAAAGCATTGCTAACAAGGACGTTTATAGCACTAAATGTTTACTTTAGAAAAGAGGGAGTGTTTCAGATAAATAATCTTAAGCTACCAACCTTTAAGAAACCAGAAAAAGAAAGGCTGGGTGTGGTGACTCACGCCTGTAATCCTAGCACTTTGGGAGGCTGAGGCAGGTGGATTGCCTGAGTTCAGGAGTTCAAGACCAGCCTGGGCAACACAGTGAAACCCCCGTCTCTACTAAAATACAAAAAATTAGCCAGTCGTGGTGGCATGCACCTGTAATCCCAGCTACTTGGAAGGCTGAGACAGGAGAATTGCTTGAACCCGGGAGGTGGAGGTTGCAGTGGGCCGAGATCACGCCATTTCACTTCAACCTGGGTGACAGAGCAAGAGTCTGTCAAAAAAAAAAAAAAAATTACCACTATCAAGAATGAAATGAGTTATGGCCCACAGGTTGCATCAAAAGTACAAATTGTTGAACACATGTAGTTCTAAATAGATCATTTAAATAGTCTTACAACAATTAAATGTAATTCATGGTTAGAAAAGAAATTTTAAGGCCCAGATGGTTTCACTGGAGAATTCTAAAGATTTGAAGAACAGAAACTCTATACAATCTCTTCTAGAAAAGAGAAATTGAGAGAATAATATGAGATTAATATGAAGATGGTTCCAAGATGAGACCAGTATAATATGGAAAATACCCCATGGACCAATGTCCATGATAATTGATGCAGATATCCTAAACAAAATATAAGTAAATGAAGTCTGATATTTAAAATGAATTATTGCACACAACTTAGAGGTGAATGTTCTCTTCTGCCACTCTTATTCAGCATAATACTGGAAGTTGTACCCAGCACAAAAGCCAAGGAGAGGAATTAGTAGGTATTTAGATTGGAAAAGAAGAAATAAAATTGTCCCTATTTGAAGAGAACATGATGGTCTGCATAGAAAATCCCAAGGAATCTTAAAAAAAAAAAGGAGAACTTGGAACTAGTAAGTTCAGCAAGGTCACTGGATACAATGAAAACAGAAAAAAACAATTGTTCATTTGACTCTTAAACAACCCAGTGGGGCACTGATCTGGCCCCCGACCCCTCCCCAAAACACATAGCAGAAAAATCTGCATATAAGTCACTCCCCCAGAACTTAACTTTTAATACAAATAGCCTACTGTTGACTGAAAGCCTTACTGATAACATGAAGTCGATTAACACATAATTTTATATCTGTATTATATACTACTGTATTTTTACATTAAGTACAGTAGAGAAAATGTTACTAAGAAAATCATAAGGAAGAGAAAATATGTTTACTATTGCTTAAATGTAAGTGGATCACCATAAAGGTTGTCTTCATCATCTTCTCATTGAGTAGGCTAAGGAAGAGGAGGGGTTGGTCATGCAGTCTTAAGGAGTAGCAGAGGTGGAAGAAAATCCAAGTATAAGTTGTCCCACACTGTTCAAACCCATATTGTTCATGAATCAACTATATTTTTAAATACTAGCAAAGAACACATGGAAATAAACAATTTTTAAAATACCATTTAAAATAACTTTAGGCAGCCGGGCATGGTGGCTGGCACCTGTAATCCCAGCACTTTGGGAGGCCGAGGGAGGTGAATCACCTGAGGTCAGGAGTTTGAGACCAGCCTGGCCAACATGGCAAAACCCCGTCTCTACTAAAAATAGAAAAAAATTAGCCAGGCGTGGTGGCGGGTGCCGATAATCCCAGCTACTTGGGAGGCTGAGGCATGAGAATCCTTTGAACCCAGGAGGCGGAGGTCGCAATGAGCTGAGCTCACACCACTGCATTCCAGCCTGGGTGACAGAGCAAGACTCTATCTCAAAATAAAATATAATAACTTTAAAATGAAATACTTAGGTACAAATATAACAAAATGTGTAAGGTTTCTATGCTGCAAACTATAAAACAGTGATGTTTTTAAAAGAAATCTAAATAAATGGAAAAATGTAGTGTGTTCATGGATTAAAAGACTCAACATAATGACATCATGAATGGGCTTATCAAAAGATGTTTAATGGCTAATCATAGCCATTAAAGAAATGCATATGAAAACCACAATGAGATGTAACTATACACTTGTTAGAACAGCTGAAAAAGAAAACAATAACAGTGCCAAATGCTAGTGAGGATGGGAGACGCCAACTCACTCATGTATTGCCATTAGGGAATGTAAGATAGCACAGCCGCTCCGGAAAACAATTTGGCATCATCTTTAAAAACTGAACATGCAGCCATGCACAGTGGCATGTGCTTGTAGTTCCAGCTACTCAGGAAGCCAAGGCAGGAGGATTGCTTGAGCCCAGGAGTTCAAGGCCATCCTGAGCAATATAGCAAGACCCAATCTTTAAAAAAATAAGTAAGCATGCAGGCCAGGCACAGTAGCTCACGCCTGTATTCCCAGCACTTTGGGAGGCCGAGGCAGGTGGATCAACTGAGGTCGAGAGTTCAAGACCAGCCTGACCAACATGGAGAAACCCCATCTCGACTAAAAAAATACAAAAATTAGCCAGGCACAGTGGCGCATGCCTGTAATCCTACCTACTCATGGGCTGAGGCAGGAGAATCGCTTGAACCCTGGAGGCAGAGGTTGTGGCGAGCCGAGATCGCGCCCTTGCACTCCAGCCTGGTCAACAAGAGTGAAACTCCGTCTCAAAAATAAATAAGCATGCAGCTTCCATATGATCCAGCCATCCTTCTCTTGGGCATTTTTCCCTGGCAAACAAAAAATGATGTTCACACAAAAACCTAAACATGAATGTACACAGCAGCTTAATTTGTGATAACCAGAAACTGACAACCACCCAAATTTCTAATGAGTAAGTGGTTAAACAAACGATGGCACATTCATATGATGGTATACTACTTAGCAATAAAAAGAAACAATCTATTCATACAACAACTTGGCTGAATCTCAGAGGCAGTATGCTAAGCAAAAAAAAAAAAAAAAAAAAAAAACAATCTCTACAGGTCTCATACTACAAAATTTCATTTACAAACATTCTAGAAATGACAAAAGTATGCATACGGAGAAGAGATTAATAATTTTCAGGATTTAGGGACAGGGTAGGAGAATGGGGGTGTGTGAGAGTTTCAGCATGAAAAAATATGTAAAGGAGTGACACAGGGATGTCTCTGGTGGTAGAGCAGTTCTGTATCTTAGAGTGATTGTTACACAAATCTACATGTGATAAAATTGCATAGAACTACACACACAAGTGGATGTAAAACTGGTTGGTACAGTCTTAATAAGGTCTGTGGCTTGTACCAGTGTCATTTTCCTTGTTTTGATTTTGGATTATAGTTGCATGTTTCCGCTGGAGGAAACTGGGTTAAGGGTATGCAAGACCTCTGTATACTGTTTCTGCAACTTCCTGTGAATCTATATTCATTTCAAAATAAAAAGTTACACATCCACAAAATCATCATATGTGATGAAACTATCAAAATTTGTACATCATATATTATAAAACTATTAAAATTTGTAGTGATTATTACAAATATTAAAATGAAAATCATTTTGGGGGTCAATAGAATTAAAAATGGGAATGAGGAATGAGTTGTTACTGAAATCAGCTGGTTATAGTATTTTATATTGGTTTTGTCATTATGTTAACTTCTGTTGATTGATAAGGTAAATTTAAGGGGCGAATTGTTAATTAGGTTCATTTATATGGAAATTGCCTTAAACCTTCTATATAGTGAGTCTTCATTATTTGAGGATTCCATGTTTGTGAATTTCCTACTTGTTGAAATTCACAATCAACAGTCAGCAGTGCTTTTTTGTCCGAACTTGATACTCAGCAATGCTTTCACAGACATGCACCTTGGGGTCAAGAATTTGAGTCACCCAATGCATGCATTCTCATCTAAGGTCAAATGAGGCCATGCTTTGCCTTGTTGTTTCAGCTCTCATACTGCAGTAAGTGGTCTTTTCCTAGTGATGGTGCTACATTGTTGTATTAGTCCTATTTTTTTTTTTTTTTAATAAAAGAGAGAGATTTAATGGACTCACAGTTGCCCATGGCTGGGGAGGCCTTAGGAAACTTACAATCATGGCAGAAGGGGAAGCAAGCATGTCCTTCTTCACATGGAGTCAGGAGAAAGAAGAGCTGAGCAAGAAGGGCAAGGCCCCTTGTAAAACCAGCAGATCTCATGAGAACTCACTATCTCAAGAACAGCATGGAGGTAACTACCCCCATGATTCAGTTACCTCCCACTGGGCTTTGGGAACTATAAAATGAGATCTGGGTAGGGACACAGCCAAACTATATCAATTGTTAACATCTTTGTTGGTGATTTCACTACTTTAAATGGTCTCCAAGTGTAATGCTGAAGTGTGGTCTAGTGTTCCTAAGGTCAAGAAGGTTATGATATGCCTTACAGAGAAACACATTTTAGGTAAGCTTCACTCAGGCCTGAGTTCAATGTTAATGTACTTCCAGGGAGAGGAGGAAGAAACTTGCCAATCTGTACATCAGGCCTCACCAAAAAGTGCTAAGGTAGCATCTATAGTGCCTGATGAAACTCTGGGAAAGATAGAAAAGCAGCTAAATGTATAGATTAATGAGATTTCATTATGGCTAATAAAAAAAAGCATAGTGGGCAGCATTGTTGCGAAGCTAAAAGCCAGAGGAACTTAGGTCACATTACCCAGAGTCAGGGAAAAGTTAAACTCTTCTTGGCTAGTGCTATTTGACTCAAACATTTCAAAAGGTGATAGATGCAACATGAAAAATGTTGAGCTTGCAGGCAGATGGGTTCTGCAGATCAGGATGTTAAGGAAGAATGTTTTAAAATAACCAGCTAAATGTCACATCGGAAAATGGAAGAACAAGTTTTCAAAACTGATGAGATTGGTTTGTTTTATAAAGATGTTGGCAGAATCTACATAATGCAAATGGCATTTTGGTGGTCAAAAATTTGACCAGGATCAGCACAGTGACTCTTGCCTGTAATCCCAGCACTTTGGGAGGCCAAGGTTGAAGAGGATCGCTTGAGCCCAGGAATTTTGAGACCAGCTTGGACAACATAACGACCCCATCTCTACAAAAAATAAAACAAAAACTAGCTGGGCATGTTGGGCCTGTGCCTGCTGTAGTCCCAGCTACGCAGGAAGCCAACGCAGGAGGGTCGCTGGAGCCCAGGAGTTAGAGGTTACAGTGAGAAATGATCATACCACAACACTCCAGCCTGGGCTAAGAGCAAGATCCTGTCTCTAAGAGGGGGGAAAAAAAGTTGACCAGATGCCCACAGTAAGTTAACCCTTTCCTTTCCCCCAAGAACAGTAGTTTGTGACACAATGTTTGTGACTCAGTGTTGATGGGAACTTTGTAGAATATAACTACCACAAATGACAAGAGTCAGTTGTATTTGCTCCCTGCTTTCCTCTGAGTTCACTTCCATAGGATTAGGATTTTATCCTTTTATGCATCTATTTACAACAATGCTGGAGACGCTCATTGTCCTAAGAAAGTCTGTTTCCTCTTTCACATGCCACTATATCAGGCAACATCTTACACACATGTTCTTGTACTTTTGCAAATCAAAATAACCCAATCGTTTTCTAATGTGTAGTTTGCCTTATCATTACTTGTCAAACATTAATGCACTAACAGTAGCTGCCAGGTTTGTATAATGATGTGCATTGTAGAGTCAGAGTTGCAACATCCTAAGTTGAATATTCTGGAACTGTCATATTTTTATTTGTCAACTTTTAAGAACTCTTAATAAGTATGTGGAGAAAATCATGGTTCATATTTTCATTTATATAAAGTATAGGAGGTCTATATTACTGTTGTAGAACCTTAAATATCAATTGTTGCCTTACGTTGTTAATGAAAATTCAGTATTTGGTTATTTTGTGTCTTAGAGATATAGTTGTCATTGTACAGATGTCCAGTAATGTCATTTTAAATGCAAACAACCGCTTTCTCTTTTTCTACCTTTAGTTTACTTGTCACCTTGTTACACCAATAGTAGAGAGTATAGTTTTATACATGATACTCTTAACCAGTGCAGGCTTGATGTAAGCTGTGATCTGCAGTCGTTATGGCAGTTTGGGGATACAAAACTGGTTCACAATGAGGAGCTGGAAAAAAATTTTACTACTAAGAGGTAAGTTACTATGATCTAAATGTGTTTGAGATTTTGTTGTGTTTCTTACTATGGAGTTTTATGCTAATTTATTTCTACCATTTGAGATTTAGTAAGTTGTTACTAAGAAAACAGATTATTTTTTGTTACATTTTCATAGTCTTTTGTAACATTGAAAGCTAAGTGTGAGATTTGATTAGTTTTATGTTATTAATGTAGTGAGATTTCAGACACCCCCTTCCAATTTTCTAACCTTGATAAATTTTTCAGAAACATGCATCAGCACCTTTATTAAGCAGCCAGTTTGTAGATCCCTCACACCTCCTAGATAATGTAAAACAGCAGTCAAAGTAATCAAAAAGTAACTCCTTTTTACTCTTGAACCCAGCCCTTAAGAGACTGGATTGATGTTTTGTTTTAATTTGGGAGGATCGTAGCCGACTGTTTCCAGCTATTCCACTAGAACTGTCCTTTCTATATTGGTGCTATTTCTCCCACAGTTTTTTAAAGTACTTCTCCAGCTTCTTTGGAAAGCATATTATTGTCATTTTCATAAGAATAAAATCATATGCAAAGTTTTCATTGTAAGCATTTTTTATTTATAGGTATAGATTTTGTTTGAGCACAATTTAGCGTTTATTTTCTTCTAACTTGTCTCCGTTGCCATTTCTCACTGTTTAACTTAAAACCTAACTAGAGCTTGATAGACCTACATGTGTAGCTCGTTTTGGAATGTTTCAACTTGTTTATTTTAGAATTGATTCCTCTTGACTCAAACATGTTGCCACACTTGGTATCAGTTTGGAGATTTGCAATTAATGGGAATGATAGAATTTGTTAGCCGGGCGTGGTGGCTCATGCCTATAATCCCAGCACTTTGGGAGGCTGAGGCGGCCGGATCACCTGAGGTCGGGAGTTCGAGACCAGCCTGACCAACATGGAGAAACCCCATCTCTACTAAAAGTACAAAAAATTAGCCGGGCGTGGTGGCAGGCATCTGTAATCCCAGCTACTAGGGAGGCCGAGGCAGGAGAATCGCTTGAACCTGGGAGGCGGAGGTTGTAGTGAGCCGAGATCGCGCTATTGCACTCCAGCCTGGGCAACAAGAGTGAAACTCCATCTCAAAAAAAAAAAAAAAAAAAGTTGTTGTGGCATGTTGCCTTTCCTCTAAAAAACACAGCTTTGTGGGTAAAAAGGGCTAGGTATATCCAGTGACTTCCAAGTTGAAAAACAGTTTGATCCAAAATGAATTCCTGACACTGTTCTTTGGTTTTGCTTATTTTGGACATTAAAATTTTTGTCCTTTCAAACCAGTTATTTCTCCCTGTTAGTGTTACGGAAAAGTTAGAACAAGTACCCAGTGATAGACAGGACATGTTAGAACATTGTAAATGACCAACGTGTATAGGATTTATTGTTTTCCTGGCTGTTTGCCCAATTAGACAAAAACTCGTTTGTTTCCCATAGTTATTTATACTCATTTTATGGTACTTACTACAATATATTGATTTGTGTCTCATTCTCCTAGTATATTTTGAGTTTTATCTTGTTTTGTGTTCAAAGTGCAAAACTGAGTCTGGCAACACAAGCCAATTTGAACGGGTTTCTGTACTTGAAGTCAACAATAACCCAACTGGAACTGAATTTGGTACTGGGAAAGGGGTACTTGTAGGAAAGACATTCTAGAATATGGATTTAGTTCAAGGGAAGAGGGCAATGAAGATCCCCCTCTCCGCCCCACTGCAGAATTCCCAAATGGGAAGTTGGTGATAATCTGTACCTTGGGGCACAGAACCTGTGTTTCATGAGGCTGTAGTTTTTGAGAAAAATTCTACCGAAAACTCAGCATATTAGAGTGCCTTCACCATTTCCCATTTAGACCCAAGAAAGATCATTTTTTCAATCGTAGAAAATTCAGATTCAATAAAAAAGAGTCACTCTGTTTGTGGCCTAGTTTCACAGTTCAGCTTTGCAAGATTAGCTTGAAGTAGAGAATTAATCCTTTCGAAAGTTAGGGTGAATATGGGTTTAAAAGAAATGAGATTTAACAGGGGATAAGGATGTGGTAAAGCACAAATCTGTTGCCTGAACTCCTTCCCAAATACCTCCTTTCTCCTATTTGGAGAAAATACCTCCTTTTGAGTATTCTCTGCCTAGTAAGTGGAACTACCTCAAGTTTATACAGTAAAGATACACGTTGCTTAATGACAGGAATATGTTGTGAGAAATGCATCATTGGGCAATTTTGTCATTGTGTGAACATCATAGAGTGGACTTACACAAACCTAGATGGTGTAGCCTACTTATACACCTGAGCTGTATTGTATAGCCTGTTACTGCTGTAGACATTATAAACACTGTACACTTAGGCTACACTAAATGTATTTTTTTGATTTTCTCAATAATAAACCTTAGCTTACTGTAATATTTTTACTTTATAAACTTTAAAAGTTTAACTTTTTGACCCCTTTTTACCCTTTTTAAAATAACATTTAGCTTAAAACACAAATACATTGTGCAACTGTACAAAATATTTTTATCCTTATTCTATACACGTTTTTCTATTTTTTTTTTAACTTTTAGAACTCTTTATTAAAAAACTTAAGACACAAACACACACATGAGCTTAAACCTACACAGGATCAGGATCATCAATATCATTGACTTCCACCTCCGCATCTGTCCCACTGGAAGGTCTTCAGGTGCAGTAACGTGCATGGAGCTGTCGTCTTCTGTGATAACAATGCCTTCTTCAGGAATACTTCCTGAAGGACCAGCCTGAGGCTGTCTTACGATTAATTTGTTTTAATAAGAAGAGATAATATACTCTAAAATAATAATAAAAAGTATAGTATACTAAATACATAAACCAACAACATAGTCACTTATTATTATCAAGTATTGTGTATTGTACATAATCATACATGCTATACTTTTATAGGACTGGCAGTGCACAACCATCACCACAGACATGAAAGTAATGCGTTACGCTATGACATTATGAGACTAAGATATCACTAGGCTATAGGAATTTTTCAGCTCCATTATAATCTTATGGGACCACCATTGTATTTTTGGTTTGCCATTAACAAAAATGTCTATTATGGCACATGACTGTATTTTAAATGCAATCTGGGGGTAGAAATTGATGGTTTCAAATTGAAATTCAGTACATGGAGGCCGAGGCAGGAGAATCGCTTGAACCTGGGAGGCGGAGGTTGTAGTGAGCCGAGATCGCGCTATTGCACTCCAGCCTGGGCAACAAGAGTGAAACTCCATCTCAAAAAAAAAAAAAAAAAGTTGTTGTGGCATGTTGCCTTTCCTCTAAAAAACACAGCTTTGTGGGTAAAAAGGGCTAGGTATATCCAGTGACTTCCAAGTTGAAAAACAGTTTGATCCAAAATGAATTCCTGACACTGTTCTTTGGTTTTGCTTATTTTGGACATTAAAATTTTTGTCCTTTCAAACCAGTTATTTCTCCCTGTTAGTGTTACGGAAAAGTTAGAACAAGTACCCAGTGATAGACAGGACATGTTAGAACATTGTAAATGACCAACGTGTATAGGATTTATTGTTTTCCTGGCTGTTTGCCCAATTAGACAAAAACTCGTTTGTTTCCCATAGTTATTTATACTCATTTTATGGTACTTACTACAATATATTGATTTGTGTCTCATTCTCCTAGTATATTTTGAGTTTTATCTTGTTTTGTGTTCAAAGTGCAAAACTGAGTCTGGCAACACAAGCCAATTTGAACGGGTTTCTGTACTTGAAGTCAACAATAACCCAACTGGAACTGAATTTGGTACTGGGAAAGGGGTACTTGTAGGAAAGACATTCTAGAATATGGATTTAGTTCAAGGGAAGAGGGCAATGAAGATCCCCCTCTCCGCCCCACTGCAGAATTCCCAAATGGGAAGTTGGTGATAATCTGTACCTTGGGGCACAGAACCTGTGTTTCATGAGGCTGTAGTTTTTGAGAAAAATTCTACCGAAAACTCAGCATATTAGAGTGCCTTCACCATTTCCCATTTAGACCCAAGAAAGATCATTTTTTCAATCGTAGAAAATTCAGATTCAATAAAAAAGAGTCACTCTGTTTGTGGCCTAGTTTCACAGTTCAGCTTTGCAAGATTAGCTTGAAGTAGAGAATTAATCCTTTCGAAAGTTAGGGTGAATATGGGTTTAAAAGAAATGAGATTTAACAGGGGATAAGGATGTGGTAAAGCACAAATCTGTTGCCTGAACTCCTTCCCAAATACCTCCTTTCTCCTATTTGGAGAAAATACCTCCTTTTGAGTATTCTCTGCCTAGTAAGTGGAACTACCTCAAGTTTATACAGTAAAGATACACGTTGCTTAATGACAGGAATATGTTGTGAGAAATGCATCATTGGGCAATTTTGTCATTGTGTGAACATCATAGAGTGGACTTACACAAACCTAGATGGTGTAGCCTACTTATACACCTGAGCTGTATTGTATAGCCTGTTACTGCTGTAGACATTATAAACACTGTACACTTAGGCTACACTAAATGTATTTTTTTGATTTTCTCAATAATAAACCTTAGCTTACTGTAATATTTTTACTTTATAAACTTTAAAAGTTTAACTTTTTGACCCCTTTTTACCCTTTTTAAAATAACATTTAGCTTAAAACACAAATACATTGTGCAACTGTACAAAATATTTTTATCCTTATTCTATACACGTTTTTCTATTTTTTTTTTTAACTTTTAGAACTCTTTATTAAAAAACTTAAGACACAAACACACACATGAGCTTAAACCTACACAGGATCAGGATCATCAATATCATTGACTTCCACCTCCGCATCTGTCCCACTGGAAGGTCTTCAGGTGCAGTAACGTGCATGGAGCTGTCGTCTTCTGTGATAACAATGCCTTCTTCAGGAATACTTCCTGAAGGACCAGCCTGAGGCTGTCTTACGATTAATTTGTTTTAATAAGAAGAGATAATATACTCTAAAATAATAATAAAAAGTATAGTATACTAAATACATAAACCAACAACATAGTCACTTATTATTATCAAGTATTGTGTATTGTACATAATCATACATGCTATACTTTTATAGGACTGGCAGTGCACAACCATCACCACAGACATGAAAGTAATGCGTTACGCTATGACATTATGAGACTAAGATATCACTAGGCTATAGGAATTTTTCAGCTCCATTATAATCTTATGGGACCACCATTGTATTTTTGGTTTGCCATTAACAAAAATGTCTATTATGGCACATGACTGTATTTTAAATGCAATCTGGGGGTAGAAATTGATGGTTTCAAATTGAAATTCAGTACATGAAGTTCATTATAGATTGTGGGCCTTGGATGATGGGGAGGTCCCAGAGACTTGTTGCCAAGAGACAGACATTCTTAGTCTCAACCATTGTCTGAACAAGATCTCCTGCTATGATTACTAGCCTTTGGAATTTTGAGAGCAAGGAATCCCAGCTGCTGCTTTACAGAAGGATATATATGCCAAGGACAAGTTAATACTGACAATTGTTAGCATTCTTTACTTTTTAGAATTCAGTTGTTTTTTTTCCTCCACCATTGTATTTTGGGTTTAGATAATTTAAACTTAGCCATATGTCACCTAAATGAATTTTGATTATTTAGGTCTATATCCAGATCTGTTGGAAACGAAGGCATTTCATCCATGTGATCATCATGGATCTGGAGTTGGATGTAGTAATTCAATGAGACTTTGGGTTGTTCCCTCCTTGTGAGGTAGATTGAAAGTAGTTTGTGTAAATGAGCACTTTTGAAAGTATATGTGTTAGAAGTAGGGTATGTAGGAAAAAGGGTAGCCAAATGAGTAGACTGCAGTTTTCCTAACAATTCTAGATCATCTTTTATAATTAGCCTAACCTTTTTTTGTCCAGTTCCCCTTGCTTTGTGAGTTTATTGATGTACAAGCCTAGTCATTTTTTTTTCTTTTTTTTTTTTTTTTTTTTGACACAGAGTCTCGCTCTGTCGCCCAGGCTGGAGTGTGGTGGCGCTATCTCGGCTCACTGCGAGCTCTGCCTACCTGGTTCAGGCCATTCTCCTGCCTCAGCCTTTCAAGTAGCTGGGACTACAGGTGCCTGCCACCACGCCCGGCTAACTTTTGGTATTTTTAGTGGAAACAGGGTTTCACCGTCTTGATGAAGATCAAGATCAAGATGATCTTGATCTCCTGACCTCGTGATCCCCCCACCTCAGCCTTCCAAAGTGCTGGGATTACAGGCGTGAGCTCCTGCGCCCGGCAATAGTCATTATATTTAAATAAACATAGGATAAGACTTGCTTGGAAATCCTCTTCTGGTGGCTGTGAGCAAGGAAGCCTAGTTGCTACCAGCTTCCTTCTTGCGACCATGATGGGAGCTGGATATGGATAAAGATAAAGCTCTGCACAGCAGAGGGAGAGTTGTGGGGAAAAACAAGTTCCTCATATCACTGAGGGGCCAAGTTCAGAATCTGCCTGTGGTGAGCAGCATAATACTCCCCCAAAGATGTCCACATCCTAATCCCCAGAAACTGTGAATATATCACCTTACATCCTTACATGGCAGAAAGGACTTTGCAGGTGTGATTGAGGTTACAGACCTGGAGATGGGTGAGTATCCGAGGTGATCTTAGTGGGCCCAGTTTAATCACAGGAGCTTTTGATAACAGAAGAGGGAGGCAGAAGAATGGATCAGAGAGCAGAAATGAAAGAAAAAAGAGATATGAGGGAGACTCAGCTTGCCTTTTCTGGCTTTGAAGATGAAAAAAGGAGATTATGAGCCAAGGATTGTGGATAACTTCTAGAAGCTGGGAAATGTCCTTAGCTAACAGCCAGCAAGGAAATGGAGACCTCAATCCTACAACTGCTGGTAATTCAATTCTGCCAGCTTGGAAAGAGATCCTCCCCTAGAACCTCAGAAAGGAACACAATCCAGACAGATGACACCTTGATTTTAGCCCAGTGAGAGTCATGTCTGACTTCTCTATGTAACTAAAATAATAAATTTATGCTTTTTAATCTATTAAGTTTGTGAGAATTTGTCATAGCAGCAAAGGAAACGAAGTCTTATATCTGGAGTTGGGTGGCATTAGCACATTTCTTAAATATTGTGGAATCCCAATTTCTCTTAGCTGTCAGCGTTTTGGTTCTTATATTGTACTTTGGGCCAGCTGGATACTGAGTTCTTATCACTAGCAATCTGATGGATTTGAAAATTATTAAGTTCTCTTTAAAGATCTCCAAAGAAATAATTTTATTTTCTTTATTATAAAAAAAAAACTTACTTGAATACTTTTAATCTCTACTTTAGGCAACCGCCACCCCATAGCTAAATACCTTGTATGAACTTGTGTTTCCACTTAAACTTAGAGATAAAATACTTCCCAGAGTTTCATTTACTGAACAAAAAATTACCTACTATATGTAGGTTGTCTTGGAACCTATTCTAAATGATGTAATTAACTATGACATAGGCATTCCATCCAAAGCACTTATACTTTGTTGTAGTTGGCTTAAATGAGACAGCATGTTAGCACAGAGTAAATTAAGAGTTCCTGGTCTACAGAAAGATATACAAGATTCCAATTCTATTTCATCCACTCAGCTTCTCTATCATATGAGTTTTCTCATCTGTCTTTTATGTTTATTTACTTAATAAAATACCAGTTAAAAAGTAATGACCAAAATTTAAAACCCCACAAGCAAGAGTGTAACTACAAATTCTAAGACTTGAGTGTTGTGTTGATTTTGAGCTTTCCACCCCAGAGCTTAAAGTACATGCAGGGTTCAGAGGTGACAGACTTTGACATCTATCCCTCATTAGTATTGCTGCAGAAAAACATGGGGAAACATTTCTAGAAAATTATTTTATATATTTTTAAAATTTAAGATAATATGAATATTAGCACAGATTCTGATGCTTATTAATGTCTTTTGGTAAAAGAGAACTTTGTATTTGCTAGTTCTTCAGATTCTTACCCAGTTATTTATCAAGCAGGTGAAGCTCCCTGCCTGATGCACTAGAAGTCAGTACTGGGATACTGGGTTTTTGAGAAAAGAAAAGCTATTATTGCAGGTAGACTCACAAGGAGACAGGAGGTCAAGCCCAAATCTGTCTCCCCATGCTAGCTTCAAAGCAGTAATTTTATTAGAAATGGTTTGGGGGTGGATTCTAGGATCTTTAGGTGATTCGTGGAAGGAAAGGGAGGTGTAGAAAGTCCTTGGGCAAGCACAGTTGTCTCTTTATGCCTCCTTATGGGTACCATGTGCAAATTTGGGGAGAGTTAGTATAAAACACACAGTGGAAATTCAGGCTGTGATGTCAGCAAGCTCATTCTGTATAAACTTCGTTTGGCCATATTGGTTCCAAATGATTTCAGCCAGTATTGTTACAAGCGGAGGGAATTTGAGTATTTCAGTAAGTTTTCTTATATGCCATCCTGCAAGCTTAAGAATTTCTACTAGTCAATGGTTTCTTTATTTCTTGGGGACACAGTTTCACTTACATGTTACTGTGCACAGAAAAGAGTCTTTAGGCTCATTTTACCTATTGTTTCTGAAATGGAAGTCTTGAGACTCAGAGTTTCTGTCATTTAAAGTCATGATTTAGATCATTTCTGAATAAATTTGGAAAGCCAACCTTATATGAAATTTTTAGAGGCAGAAATAGATCAAAAACCAACTTTTCTATAGGTCATTTTTTTTACTAACATATTCAGGTCCTTTTTTTCCCAAATATAATTCTGAAGACACACTGGAAAATAAAAAGTATTAGTAGTATAATTACCAATACAAAACTCCAGGGAATATTTTCTACTTCAATTTACAGAGGATTTTGTGGCCCTGGATCAGATTTTTATTGTTACATTTGTTTCATTCCACTGAAACCCTTATGATGATATAATGGTAGTCAGGGAGATGACCAGGTTAGAAAAAAAAAAAAAAAAAGAATTTGGCCCAAAATACCCTGGTGCCACTGTGGAAAAACCCTGCTGTAGGGTTTACATTATACATCTTTAATTTATTCTGGTGTACCTTCAAATGTTACTTTTATGTGTAGTGTAAGACTCTTAGACAGTAATCTTAGTGGGTCACAGAATTGACTGATGTCAAGTTGAAATCAAGAGCAGGAAATGCCAATTTGTGGAGCCAAGAGTTAAGGCTGACATTTCCAAGAAATAGAAATGATCATTATCTAATCAGTCAGTCTTGCTTTTGTGGTCCTGCCTACTGTTAATGATGAGTCATTCTTGAAAGTAAGTATTAATATACTTATTAATAATACTTATGTGCATGGTATACTTTAAACAAATTCTGTAACTGGTATTCCAGGAAATCTTGGAACCTTGTGGTTCTCAAGAACAATTTGCCTTTTGTGGTATATACATTCCTTTGCTAGGTTCTGTAGATTCTCCATTGCAGATAATCATTTGGACCCTAGTGTCTGAACCACTCTATTGTACCACCTGGTGTGGCAATTTCTGCTGCCACTACTCCTGAGCAAGCCATATAGAATATCTAATCTGCCAATTTTAGGGAAGGGATATATATTTTATATGTTTAAATGGGTCTTGTAGTGGAAGTAGTAGAATTGGGGCTTTCTATACTTCAGATTATAGTCTTTTCTGAGGTTGATTCGTAATTTTCTTTACCTAAGATAAGATCCTGTAATCAAATATTAGCTTGTTTCTCCCAGCTGTTACCTAAATCCCTGAAGAATGGAGAATGTCCCTAATAATTGACTATGTTTGTGCATATGTGTGTGTGTTTGTGTCTATAGATGTGTAGAGATACATAGATGTAGACAAGGTATTTTGTTTAGAAAATGCATGTTCTTCCCTCCATAACACAATTAACAAAAATGTGAGCTCTAGAACCTGACAGACAAGAATTGGCGTATATAATTCCAACTCCTTTGTCATTTTCCTACTTTGGCAAGATTTAACTTTCTGAACCTATTTTCCTCGTCTTAAAAATGTCGATAGCAACAAAATAAACTATAAAAACTTGGGAGGTTGAGAATGAAATGAGAAGATGCATGTAAAGTTTAAGACTTTGTACTGGTTACACTAGCAGCATTTAAGAAATGTTAGCCGCTGTTATGTTAGACCAGGGATGATGATAATGTTCATAAATCTTGGATAAGTAATCCTGAATTTGTTTCTAAGATGATTTTTCAACCTAATTTATCATCACAGTATAGTAATACCTCTGAATATCAATACTTCTCTTACTTTCTAACTATGGCCAGTGGAAATACGTATCTTCTTGAAAATTTTGTTGATACTTATCTTTAACTGTATACATTGTTTTACATTAGGTCAGAGATGCGTGAAAGTGGAAGACATTGCAGAGAACTTGAAGAACATTTCTGCTTTTTAGCACTTCCGCAGAGTGATGTAGCCCAGATATATCAGAATGGAATAAGTACCAGAGCATCTACATTGAAGATACTAGGAAATCCTCTTCTTGGAATTTATATGTTTAGACATGTTGATATTGCCTTGAATTATTCTCATAGTCGAAGCATTACTGTAGAAAGTATTTTAATTTTTAAGGTAGGTATCATAAAACAAATATTAAGTATATGGACAGTTTGCTTTAAATTGACCTGAACATATTATCCTTTCCATATAAAGTGTTAATGTTTTTAAATTCCAGTCTATTAAATAAGTAATACTTATTTTTATTATTTTTGTCATCATTATTCAAAATTTTCTCCTTTCCTCTTTACTTGGGTGTGCAACACAAAGCAAAAAAAAAAAAGCAAAGGCAGCCTCCGTCTTTGTCTTCCCAATATATATATTTCTCTGTTCTAATAGGCCCACCTTTTACTCTCTTATTTCTATCATAATAAGTACTATGGTGTTTTACATACCCTCATCTAAAGCATTATATTATAATAATTTTGGTTTAAGCTAGTTCTTTTTAAACTCCTGTAGTTTATTTTAGTTAATAGTATTGTATCAATGTTAAATTCTTAATTTTGATGATTTTGCTATGGTTATGTAAGATGTTAACGTTAAGAAAAGCTGGGCACAGGGTATATGGGACCTTTGAACTATTTTGTGCATGTGTGCGTGCACGCGTGCATGTGTGTGTGTGTGTGTCTCAAAGCCTTATTGAAGAAAATTAGCCACCACGTAAATGTCCAGCAATAGTGTATTATGAATGTATCACATATTATGTCTCTGAAATAAGAAGTATCTGTTGCAGTTAGATTTATGGAGAATTCTTAAAGATGTGGGAAAATGCTTATGCAATCATGTTTAACTTTTTAAATTTTTAAAAAATGAGGTATCAAATGATATAAAATGTGCTTAGTTGTTATGAGTGATGATCTTGGGATCATGACAGTATAGTTTTCTGTACTTTCTAGTTTTCCAAATTAGCATTTTCCAAACATCCAGTGGTAAGTGTTCCTTCCGTTCCCTTCCGCTTCCCCTTCCCCTTTCCCCTTTCCCCTTTTTCCTTTCCCCTTTCCCCTTTCTCCCATTTTCTTCTTTTTTCTCCCTTTCTCCCTTCCATTTTCTTTCATTTTTTTTGAGAGAGAGTGTCACTCCGTCACCCATACTGGAGTTCAGTGGTGCAAGCTCAGAGTGCAGCATTTCTAACTGTAGTAAATGAGATTGCTTTCCTGATTTCCTTTTTAGACGAATAACTATTATCATATAGAAATACTAATGATGAGTGTTTGTTGATTTTGTATCCTGAAACTTTACTAAATTTATCAGTTCTAAGAGGATTTTTTTTAAATGACACTAGGTTTTCCTAAATATAAGATCATGTCATCTACAAACAAGGATAATTTGACTTCTTCCTTTCCCATTTTGATGCACTTTATTTTTTTCACTTGCCTGATTGCTCTGGCTAGTACTTTTAGAGCTATATTGAATAGATGGTAAAAGTGAGCATCCTTGTCTTCTTCCAGATCCTTGTAAAAAGGCTTTCAATTTTTCCCCATTCAGTATATTAGCTGTGGGTTTGTCATATATGAGTTTTATTGTTTTGAAATATATTCTTTCTATACCCAATTTGTTGGGACTTTTTGTAAAGGAATGTTCAGTTTTACTGCTTTTTTCAACATCTAATGAAATAATAGGTTTTTGTCCTTGATTCTCTTGATGTGATTTATCACATTTATTGATTTGCATATGATGAACCATCCTTGCATCCCTGGTATGAATCCCACTTGGTCATGATGAATGATATTTTTAATATGTTGTTGAATTCAGTTGCTAATATTTTGTTGAGGATTTTTACATCTCTGTTCATCAGGGGTGTTGGCCCATAGCTTCTTTTGTTGTCTTTGGTTTTGGCATCAAGGCAATACTGGCCTTGTGGAATGAGTTTGGAAGTATCTCCTCCCCTTCAATTTTTTGGAATAGGTTGATTAGAATTGGTATTATTCTTTAATGTTGTTTAGAATTTAGTGGTGAAGCCATCAGGACCTGGGCTTTTTTTTGTCGGAAGACTTTATTACTGTTTTGATCTTGTCATTCATTATTTACTTGTTCAAGTTTTCTGTTTCTTCATGGTCCAGTCTCAATAGGTTGGATGTCCAGGAATGTATCTGTTTCTTTGGGGTTTTCCAATTTATTGCTGTATAGTTATCATACTAGTCTCTAACGATGCTTTTTATTTCTGTCATTTCAGTTATAATGTTTTCTTTTAGTTTCTGATTTTATTTATTTGGGTATTCTATCTTATTTTCTTAATCTAAGTAATAGTTTGTATATTCTGTTTACCTTTTTTTGAAAAATAACTTTTTTGTTTCAGTGATCTTTTTGTTTTTAGTTTTAATTTTATTTCTTCTCTGATCTTTATTATGTCTTTCCCCCTACTAATTCTGGGTTTGGTTTGCTCTCACTTTCTAGTTATTTGAGGTGCTAATAGAATTCTGTCCGCTTACAATGTTGTTGTTGATAGGTAAGAACTTACTACTGCCATTTTGTTGCTTGTTTTCTAGTTGTTTCATAACTCTTTCTTCCTGTCTTCCTCTGTGTTTTATTTTCTCTGGTAGTATGTTTTAATTCATTGCTTTTTATTTTTAGTGTTTCTGCTTTTTGGTTACCCTAAGGCTTACATAACACATTTTGTAGTTATAGCAAGTTATTTTAAACTGATACAGCTTAACTGTAATTGCAAAGAAAAAAACCTATACACACCAATTTCCTTTTCTTCCCACATTTTGAATTTTTGATAATCACAATTTGTATTATGTATATTGCTTGTCTCTTAAAAATTGTGGTTAAGTTTTTTTCATTTTGTCTTAAAAAAAGATACAAGTGGTTTATACATCATGATTACAGTATCAGTATAGCAATCATATTAGCATTGTTTTGGTTTTGAACAGCTCCCTTTAGTATCTCTTATAGGACTAGTCTGATAACAATAAATTCCTTCAGCCTTTTTTTTTTTTTTTTGGTCTGGGAAAGTATCCCTTCTATTTCTCCTTCATTTCTGAAGGATAGTTTGCTGGCTACGGTAAAAACTTTCTTTTCTTTTTTTCCCTGAGGACATAGCTTCAGACTCCCGGGCTCTAGTGATCCTCCTACCTATTTTTTAGATGTTTATATATATGTCTTTCATCAGATTTGGGAAGTTTTCAGCCTTCGTTTCTTCAAATAGTCCCTCTGCCCTTTTTCTCTCTCTGCTTCTTAGACTCCCACAGCATATATGTTCTTACGCTTGATGGTGCCCCACAGGTCCCTTAGGCTCTGTTCACTTTTTTTTTTTTTTTTTAGTCTTTTTTCTCTTTGTTCCTCAGACTCAATAATTTTCATTTTCCAATCTTTAAGATCACTTATTCTTTATTTTGCCTGCTCAAATCTGCCTTTAAACCCCTCTAGAGAGCTTTTCGTTTTAGTTACTGTACTTTTCAGCTATAGGATTTCTTTTTGGTTTTTAAGTTTTCTCTTTATTGATATTTCCATTTTGTTCATACATTGTTTTTTACTATCTGCACATACTTAGCTCTTTGAGCATCTTTAAGACAGTTGTTTTAAAGTCTTTGTCTAATAGATCAGCCATCAGGTCATTTTCAGGGACAATTTCTGTTTATTTTTTTCCTTTGAATGGGCTATACTTTTCTGTTTCTTTACATGCCTGGTGATTTTTTTTGTGGAAAACTGGACATTTCATCTAGTAATGTGGTAACTCTGGAAATCATCTCCTCCCAGGGTTTGGTTGTGGTTTTGTGTTTCTGTTTTTTGATTGTTGTAGGCTATCTCTGTGCAAAGGATCAATCTGAGGTACAAACGTCTCAGACTTTTCTGAGCCTGCACCTTTCCCTCTGTGTGCTGATTTTCTGATTTCTCCTGTATCTGTCGTTGCTTTTGAGTGTAGTATTTTTTTATGTCTGATTCCAAAATAGGGGAAAAGAAAAAAATGAAGAAGGGAAAAAAGGCACTGGCTCTTTAATCCCGTGGGTGTCATTTCAGCCAGGCCAGGAGGGGCTTGCAACAATGGTATAGATGCAGAAGTGCCTGCCACTTCTGGCTACTCCTCTGTTATTAATAGAAGCAGCACTCAGTGATGAGAACACATATCCCCTATGTTTATTATTGCCCACTCTGGCCTTCAAAAATTATGGCCAGGAACACATGTACAAGCTGCTCCAGGAACACTGTACAGCTGCCTGCCATGGGGCACCAAGAGTGGCTGCCACTATGCTGAGAACTGAAATTGACTGAAATTAACCATAATACAGGTTGAGCATCCCTAATCCAAATATTTGAAATCTGAAATGCTCCAAAATTTGAAATTTTCTGAGTGCCAACATTACACTCAAAGGAAATACTAATTGGAGCATTTAGAGTTTCAGATTTCCTTATTAGGGATGCTCAACTGGTAAGTATAATACAAATATTCTGAAATTCAAAAAAATTCAAAATCTGAAACACTTCTGGCTTTAAGCATTTTGGATATGGGATGCCCAACCTGTATGCTATCCAAGCGTTCCCCTGAAAGTTGCAAGCCTTCAATAGGCTCCAGAGTTCCAAAATAGTTACACCAGACAGATTTTACCAGTGCAGTTATTGTCTATGTGGGGAGACAGATTTCTGATACCTCCTACTCTACCATCTTCCCAATTGACCTCTGAACTATTTTTACAACTTTTCTGAAATTGTAAAAGCTATTCAAAATCTTAAAAATAAGTCTCATAGCGGAATCACAGGCATCCACAGATAAATTGGTTAAGATTTACTCTGATTGTTTTTCTTGGAGAAATAAGCGTAAAGAGAAATCTAAGGGTGAAGAAAAGAAAAAAAAATTTACTCTGGTTAAGCTTTGCCAGGACTATTAAAATCTCAGTAGGTATCCTGATTTGCATGAAAACAGCTTGGAATTGTGTGTATAGCTACAGAAAATCAATGGTTCCTGTGATGTAATTCCTTACAATTTTTTTGATCTCAAATATCAAATTAAGCATAATTTACTTTTATGTTAAAAAGTAATAGATAAGGATTTTAGAAAATTTGAAACGTTGTAAAGGGTCCAAAAAGCCCAGCAGTAACCCCAGGGTTTTTTGTGTATGTGTATTAGTCATCTATTCATGTATATAGACATGCAGGTATAATTGTAATTAAAGTTAGTTGTTGCTTTGTATTTTACTTGCTTTTCTCAGTGATTATATTATACAATAAACATTTTCTAAGCCCTTAAGTATTCTTTTGTAAT
>NW_012101843.1:2370649-2372603 GCF_000951045.1 Mandrillus leucophaeus
TTTTTCATATGTCTGTTGGCTGTATAAATGTCTTCTTTTGAGAAGTGTCTGTTCATATCCTTTGCCCACTTTTTGATGGGGTTTTTTTTCTCGTAAAAAAAAAATAAGTTCTGGTGCTATGTTGCACAACAGAATGACTATAGTTATCAGTATTCTATTGCATATTTCAAAATAATTAGAAGAGGATTTTGAATGTTCTCACCATGAGGAAATAAAGGTTTGAGGTGATGGATATACTAAATACCCTGATTTGATCATTACACAATGTATACCTGTATCAAAACATCACACTGTACCCTACAAATATGGACAATTGTTACATATCAATTAAAAAGAAAATAAAACACTTTTAAAAAAAGAATGCCTGTTATCTTACAACCTCAGTAAACCTATATATTATACTGAACTTCTTTTTTTTTTTTTTGAGACAGAGCCTCGCTGTGTCCCCCAGGCTGGAGTGCAGTGGCCGGATCTCAGCTCACTGCAAGCTCTGCCTCCCAGGTTTACACCATTCTCCTGCCTCAGCATCCCGAGTAGCTGGGACTACAGGCTCCCACCACCTCGCCCCGCTAGTTTTTTGTATTTTTTAGTAGAGACAGGATTTCACCATGTTAGCCAGAATGGTCTCGATCTCCTGACCTCGTGATCCTCCCGTCTCGGCCTCCCAAAGTGCTGGGATTACAGGCTTGAGCCACCGCACCCAGCCTATACTGAACTTTTAAAAAAACTTTTGCCAGTCTAATGTGTGGTAGTTTCTCTTTATTGGTTTAATTATTTCTTCATTATGATTATTCCTGAGTTTAAAGTTTCTGTTGAATATATTTGCTGACTGTATTTAGTGAACTGCTTATTTATATTCCTTGACAGTTTTGGGTGGGGGGGGTTTCCCTTTTTTGCGTTGGTGTGTGAGCATTATCTATTGCCTAAAGCATATTTTTAGAGCTAGGCTTCTCTCTCTATAATGTTTTATCATTTCACGTTTTTAATTTTTTAGTATACTTAGAATAATGTTAGATTTATGGAAAAGTTACAAAGATAGTAAAGAGAGCTCTTGTATATAATGCACCCAACTTCTTCTGATGTTAAATTTTACACAAATACAGCATGATTGTCAAAACTAAGAAACATTGTCACACCGTTAACTAAATTACAGACTTCATTTGGCTTTTGCTAATTTTTCTACTTATGTTTGTTTGCGTTCCAGGATCCAATTCAGGATACCACTTTATTCTTAGTATTGTTTTGATTGTTGAATGAACGTATTAATCTATTTAAAATAACAGTAATAAAATACTGTCATTTATGTTCATGGTTTTAGTTTTTAAATCATTTGTTGTTTATGGGCAGAAATTTTAGAATACTGTGTTGTGAAGTTTATATGTTTTTGTTTCATTTTATTGGCACATATTCTTAGAAAATACTTATCACTTTGAGATTGAATAAATATTGGCCTATGTTTCTTTCTACAGTATTTTCATTGTATTTTTAATACTTAAATATTTAACATGATAAGAAAAGAATTTAATTTTTTCTGTTGTCCCACATCATTAATTGAATAATCACTTCTTATTTCAAATAGTGTTTTTAATATAATATACTGTATTTTTAGTATTTTTAATACATGTGTGGGCTTACTCCAGGCTTTTTCTTTCATTCTGTTTTTTATTCATTTTGGTCTTTTCTCTGCTTTTTCTTGTGGTAGTACTATCCTTTTTAAAAATGTTTCTATATCCAGAATTGCAAATCACTTGTCCTGTTCCATCATTGTCAATTGCTAACCCAGACTTTAAAAAAATTTCTGAGCTATTCTTGTTTGTCTTCCAAGTACATTTTAAAATTATACCCCATTTTTAAAAGTAGATTCTCGGCCAGGTGCGGGGACTCACGCCTGTAATCCCAGTGTTTCCGGAGGCTGAGGTGGGCAGATCACCTGAGGTCAGGAGTTTGAGCCCAG
>NW_012101843.1:2375943-2376751 GCF_000951045.1 Mandrillus leucophaeus
CCCAGGGTTTTTTGTGTATGTGTATTAGTCATCTATTCATGTATATAGACATGCAGGTATAATTGTAATTAAAGTTAGTTGTTGCTTTGTATTTTACTTGCTTTTCTCAGTGATTATATTATACAATAAACATTTTCTAAGCCCTTAAGTATTCTTTTGTAATATCCTTTTGAGCAGCTGCATAGTATATTACATTGTAGACCTGCCATATTTGCCCAACAAGTTCTGTAATGTTAGGATATAAGTTATTTGGTGTTTAGTTTGTTTTGTTTTTATACTCTTAAATACTACATAGATTGTCCTTGTTGGTACATTTTACACACACAAATGATTCTTTGCTAAGAATTAATTGGTTTATTCCTAGGTGTCAAATTAGAAATCAAAAGTATGTACATTTTTACATCTTTTGATTGTGTAATGCTCAACTGTCCTGAGAAAGGTTGCACTAATGGACATTTCCATCCACAGTGTGTAAGAATGCCTGTTTTTTGTTTGTTTTAATTTTTTTAATTTTTTTTTATACTTTAAGTTCTAGGGTACATGTGCACAACATGCAGGTTTATTACCTATATATACCTGTGCCATGTTGGTGTGCTATACCCATTAACTCGTCATTTACATTAGGTATATCTCCTAATGCTATCCCTCCCCCTCCCCCTCTCCCCTCCCCACAATAGGCCCCGGTGTGTGATGTTCCCCTTCCTGTGTCCCAGTGATCTCATTGTTCAGTTCCCACCTATGAGTGAGAACATGCAGTGTTTGGTTTTCTGTTCTTGGGATAGTTTGCTGAGAATGATGGTTTCCAGCT
>NW_012101843.1:2383336-2420133 GCF_000951045.1 Mandrillus leucophaeus
TTGAGTCATCCCATTCATCTAGAAAATGGATTATCTTTCCATTCATATTTCTACTCCTTAAAAAAATCACGCCCTGGCACCGTGGCTCCTGCCTGTAATCCCAGTGCTTTGGGAGGCCAAGGTAGGAGAATTGCTTGACCCAGCAGTTCAAGACCAGCCTGGGCAACATGGTGAAACCTGGTCCCTACAAAAATTAGCTGGGTATGGTGATGTGCACCTGTGGTCCCAGCTACTCAGTGGGGCTGAGGTGGGAGAATCGCTTGAGCCTGAGAAGTCAAGGCTGCAACTCCAGCCTGGAGTGAACAGAGTTAGACCCTGTCTCAGAAAAACAAAACAATGTTGGCCTTTTATGTTTGAAATGTGACAGTTTAGAAATGTCTTGGTTTATTTTTACGTACTTTTTTTGGCTTTTTTTTTTTTTTTTTTTTTAGGTTCTCTTTGGAAAAGTGAAGAAAATTCAGCCTTCTGTGGATAAAAATAAAGTTTCTTTGGATCCTTCTCCTAACTTTGATTGCCATATGTCAAGAAATGCACCTTCTTTGAAAGATACCATTGAACTGCAAGCCTACAGTTCAGCAGTATGTTAATGGTTCATTTGATTTCTTGAAAAGTACTTGTTTCACATTGTATGTTTCAAGACTTAACATTCCCAAAATGTTAAATGAAAACCTGTTAATTCATTCAATATAAAACTTAAGCAAACAGCGAAAGCCATTTTAATATTTGTTGTATGAGAATATTAGTGAAGAAGTTTGAAAATTTACATTTAACTCTGTTCAAAGTACAGTGGCTACTTTTATTTAGATATTATATAGATTATTTACTGACTTTCAAAATATACCAACTTGTCTTTTAAACAAGGCTGCACAGCAGGGTGACCATACTTAATAATAATGCATTATTTCAGAATTGCTGAGAGGAAATTTCCAGTGTTTCACCATAAAAAGTGATGGGTGAGGTGATGGACATGTTAATTACCTTGATTTAATTACTCCTCATTGTATACATATATCAAAACACCACATTGTGCCCCATAAATATATAGTTAAGATTTATCAATCATAAATATTAATTTTAAAAAACAAGGCTATTTCAAAATAAGATTTTGATCTTCTATACTTTGCAAAAGTAGGAAAAAAGAAAAGTCTTATGTGTTAGTCATTAGATGAAACAGTAATCTATCGTATTTCACTTATTCTGTGGACCTTTAATTTTATACAGAATATTAAATTATATATGGATTATATATAATCATGATTAAATGAAGATAAATCTTCTCTATGAAAGTATATCCATGTACCCACATGTAAAACATACTACCTACTGAAAGTATATCCATGTACCCACATGTAAAACATACTACCTACTGTTATTTTCCTAATTTTTTCTACCAAATAAAATATAATAGTTGAGACTGCATGGAAAACATTTAACTTTTAATGAAAAAATATTTTGTATTTAAAAACAAATTATGCCTTTTTCTGCAGACGTTGGTAGCCTATCAAGAAAAAAAACTGTGGGGGAAAAAAAGGAATTCTGTACATCTTCAAAAACATTAGGGTTAAACAAGGCAGCGGGAGAAGTTTATATAGAAGTAGATAAATAATATGCAATTATATTGATTTTTTAAAAATATGAGTTTATTCAAGTCTGATTGCCAAAATTAATCAGCATGAACCTGTTTTCTTCTTTATCTTTTAGGTGTACTTCTATGAATATAGTGTCCTTTCAAAGCCTGTAGATAAACCTAGGCAATGTCTTCCATATGCTGTAGTAACAGTAAAATTTCTTGGTTCAAAAGTAGATAATGGATATCTTATGACATCTTTGAGATTCCTCTCAACAGGATTTCCTAAGAGAGCTGGTAAGATACACATATATGATTGTACTTGATTAGCATTTGTGCTGGTCTTAAAATTTCTCAGTATTATTTTCTGGCTGTGCACAATGGTTCATACCTGTAATCCCAGCACTTTGGGAGGCGGAAGCGGGCAGATTACTTGAGGCCAGCCTGGCCAACACGGCAAAACCCCAACTCTATTAAAAATACAAAAATTAGCCAGGTGTGGTGGCGTGTGCCTATAATCCCAGCTACACGGGTGGCTGAGGAAGGAGAATCGCTTGAACCCAGGAGGTGGAGGTTGCAGTGAGCCAGGATCACACCACTGCGCTCCAGCCTAGGTGACAGAGGGAGACCTTGTCTCAAAAAAAAAAAAAAAGTGAATCTCCAAGTAAAATAGTTGTGTTTTACCTGTTTCATAGATCTAGAATCATACTGCAGGTATTTTGCTCAGTATTAGGTTTGTGTGATTCTTCCCTATTGATATGTGTAACTGTAGTTTGTTCATTTTCGTGGATGAATGGGTGGAGAGTATTCCATTGTGTAGACACACTGTACACTATACTACTGAGGATATTTGGGCACTTTCCAGTCTTCTTATTCCAAACATTGCTATTTTAAATATTCATAAAAGCGTCTCATTGCATATGTGCCAAGAATTTTTCCATAGAATATGTATTTACAGCAGAAATGTTCAACTGAAAGACAGCATCAAATGATTTTCCAAAGTGGTTTGCATTAGATTACATAATCACTCTATATTCTTGCCAACACATCCTATGCTTTTTTTTTTAAGTTTTGTTTCTGCCAGTCTAATGAGTGTGATATGTTATTTTCATTGTGGTTTTTAACTTGTTTTTCCCTAATTAATGAAGTTGAGGATTTTTGTATCCTCACCAAACTTAGTGCCGTCAGACTTTTTCAGTGTTTTTGCTACACTAGTAGATACAGCATTTATTTGCTTTTGTATTTTGCTTTTCCTCAAATGCTAAATAAGTTAGGTTCGTTTCTGATAGGTGTATTGGCCATTCATTTTCCACTTTTCTGAAATTCCTGGTCACATCTTTTATCTACTTTTTCTAATTGAGCTAATTTTTATTTCATTATTGATTTGTAGGAATTCTTTTACATATTGGATATTGGCTCTTGGGTCAGTTGTATGTGTTGCAAGTGTCTTCTCTGAGTTGGTGTCTTTGTATTCTCATTTTTGTCAAGTGTTTTTTGATGAACAGCGGTTCTTGATGTCAGATATGTCTTTTTATTATAAGTACTACTACATGTGTCTTTCATAAGAGTGCTTTTCCTAGGACATGAAGATATTTTTCTATGTTTTTTTTTTAACTTTATAGGTATGTTTTCCCATTTTTGTTTTACCTACCTGAAAATGACTTTGGTGTGTGATAGGATTCTTTTAAAGTCCCAATTTATTTTAGTTTACATATGCTAACCTGATTGTTGTCTCAGTACAGTTTATTGGAGAATCCATTTTCCCCACTGATCGATAACTGCAGTACCACCTCTGTAATATATCAGTTGGCTGCAGTGCTGCAGAGATCTCTTAACTGGGCTTTCTATTCATCTCCTTGCCTATCGTTTTGCCATGAGCATCTTGCTTTAATTATTGTAACTTCATTAAAAATACTAATTCCAGACTTTGTATGAGAGAAAAAATACTAATACCTATATAACTGATCCTTCATCTTTGCTTTTGGTCCTTTGGTGTTCATAGAAATTTTAGAATCAACTTATCAAGGTCTGCCAACAAATTTATCAGAATTTTGATTGAGATTGATTGAATCTATATATTAATTTGTGGGAAATTGTCTTCTTTATTGAGTTTTCTAATCTATTAACATTGTATTTCTCCCATGTCAGTTATCTCTAACGTATTTCAGTTTTATAATTTTCTCTGTAACATCTTGCATGTCTTTTATTTTTAAACATTTGATATTTTATGTTATTTTAAATAATAGCTATTTCATTTTATTTTCTATTGTTGGTGTATGTCAGTTCAGTTGATTTAAAAGTGTAAGATTCAGTAGCTTTTAGTATATTCACAAATATGTGCAATCATCACCACAGTTTTAAAATTAAGGTACTTTGTTTTGTTTTTTGTTTTGTTTTTGAGACAGGATCTCACCCTGTCACCCAGGCTGGAGTGCTGTGGCACAGCTTGGCTCACTGCAGTCTCCGCCTCCCAAGCTCAAGCAATCCTCCCATCTCCACCTTCAGTTGCCGGGACTGCAGGTGCACGCCACCGCACCCAGCCTAAGCTAACATTTTAAAGAAACTTTGTG
Organism: Mandrillus leucophaeus; assembly: GCF_000951045.1. Taxonomy (NCBI): domain Eukaryota; kingdom Metazoa; phylum Chordata; class Mammalia; order Primates; family Cercopithecidae; genus Mandrillus; species Mandrillus leucophaeus. The sequence continues at coordinate 2,387,474 of NW_012101843.1, forward strand.
CGGGGCACCATGGCTCATGCCTGTAATCCCAGCACTTTGGAAGGCCGAGGCAGGTGGATCACCTGAGGTCAGGAGTTTGAGACAAGCCTGGCCAACATGGTGAAACCCCATCTCTACTAAAAATACAAAAATTAGCTGGGCGTGGTGCCAGGCGCCTATAATCCCAGCTACTCGAGAGGCTGAGGCAGGAGAATTGCTCGAACCTGGGGGTCGGAGGATGCAGTGAGCCCAGATGGCACCACTTCACTCCAGCCTGGGCGAAAGAGCAAAGCTCTGTCTCAAAAAAAAAAAAAAAAGAAAAGAAAAAGAAACTTTGTGCCCTTTAAAAGGTATTATATCCCTGATCCCCAGCCGTAAGCAACTACTAATGTACTTTTATGCCTAATCAGGGCATTTCATTTAAGTAAAATCATAATTTTTGGACTTTTTTGTGCCTGATTTCTTTCACTTAACATTGTTTTCCTGGTTCATCCATGTTGTAGCATGTATCAGTACTTTATTTTTTTTTTTATGGAAACCATTTCGTTGTATAGTTGCACCATATTGTATTTATCAGTTGGTCAACATTTGGGTTGTTTCCATTGTTTGACAATTACAAATTCTGCTATGAATGTTTGCATACAAGTTTTTACATGGATATGTGTTTTCATTGCTCTTGAGTACAATAAAGCTAAGAGTGGAATTGCTGGTTTATATGAAGACTCTGTAGTAACTGATCGAGGAACTGCCAAACTATTTTCCAAAGTGGCTGCACCATTTACATTCACACCAGCAGTATCTGAGAGTTAGAATTTCTTCATATCCTTGTCATAGCTTATTTGACTTTCTGATTATAGCCATCCTAGTGGGTGTGAAGTATAGTTTTCAGAATATGAGTTTTGCACTTCTTTTGTTAAGCTTATTTTTAAGTATTTTATTCTTTTGGTGCTATCATAAATAGAATTCTTTATTTTATTAGTGTATTGTTCATTCCAAATGTACAGAAATATAATTGACTTTTGTGTAATGATAGTGTATCCTGCAGCCTTGCTGAACTCATTATTCTAATAGTTTTTTTAGTGGTCTTTGGGATTTTCTATATATAAGATCATGTCATCTGTGAATAGAGATAATTTTACTTTTTTGTTTCCAGTCTTATTTTGCATAATTGCCCTGGCTAAGTACCTCCAGTAAGAGAAGTGGCAAGAGCAGACATCTTTGTCTGTATTCCTGAATTTAGGGGGAAAGTATCCAGTCTTTTACCAGGAAGTATGATGTCAGTTGTAGGGGTTTTATAGAAGCTCTTTATCATGTTGAGGAAATTTGCTTCTGTTTCTGATTTATTGAGAGTTTTTAGATTATTGGATTTTCTCAATCGATTTTTCTTTGTTGAGATGGTTGTGTGGTTTTTTTTGTTGTTTTTATTGATCTAATGTATTACATTAATTGATTTTAGGTGTTAACATTGCAGTTCCTTGGTTTGGTCATGGTGTATAATTCATTGTATGTGTTCCTGGAATCAGTTTGCTGCAATTTTATTGGGGATTTTTGTGTCCACATTTATAAGAGATACTGGTCTATTGATTTTTTTTTTTTTTTGATGTTTTTGTCTGGTTTTGGTGGTAGGGTAATATGTTCCATAGGATGAGTTGGGAAGTATTCTATTCTCTCCTCTTTTATTTTTTGGAATAATGTATGAAGAATTGGTATTATTTCTTCTTTAAACATTTGGTAGACTTCACTAAGGAAACCATCTGGGAATGGGTTTTTCCTTGTGGGTAGTATTCAATTACTAATTCAGTTTCTTCACTTGTTGTAGGTCTGTTCTGATTTTCTGTTTCTTCTTGCATCACGTTCAGTACTTGCTGTTTTTATTGGAAGTTGTCCATTTCATTTCAGTTATCTAATTTATTGGCATACATTTGTTTATAGTATTCCTTTAATAGTCTAATAGTCTTTTTATTTCTGTTAGTGGTAATGTTCCCTCTTTCATTTCTGAGTCTACTAAAGTCTTCTTTTTTTTTTTTTTTTTTTTTAGGCTAAAGGTTTATCTTTTTTTTTTTTCAAAAAACCAATTTTGATTTTATTCTTTTTGCTATAATTCTATTTCATTAATTTCCTCTTTTTATTTTCTTCTGTTTGCTTTAGATTTAGTTTGCTATTTCATGTGTATGTGTGTCTTAAGGTGGATGGTTAGGTTTTGATTTCAGATATTTCGTCTTTGCTAATATAGGTCTTTATAGCTGTAAATTTCTAGAAGCAACTACTTTAGCTGTGTCCCATGACATATGTTACATTGTAATTTTCATTTATCTCAAATTTATTTTCTAATTTCCTTTTGATCTGTTATTCTTTAATTCATTGGGTTTTTTTCGGACCGTGTTTTTTATGTATTTGCAAATTTCCAAAATTTTTTTGTTGTTGATATCTATTTCATTCCATTGTAGTTGGAAAACCATTTGTATTATCTTTTTCCTTTAAGTTTATTGAGGTTTGTTGTATAACCTAGCATATAGTCTTTCCTGGAGAATGATCCATGTGCAACTGAAAAGAATATACAGTAGTCCTCTAGTATCTGTGGGGGAGGATTGGTTCCAGGATGTTCCATGGATACCAAAATTTGTGGATGCTCAAATTCCTTTACAGACTGGCTCAGTATTTGCATATAACCTACACACATCCTCCCATATACTTTAAATTATCTCTATATTACTTATAATACCAATAACATATTTGTTCTATGTAAATAGTTGTTAGACTGTGTTTTTTATTTGTATTATTTTTATTGTTATATTGTTATTGTTATTTTGTGTTTTTATTTTAATTTTTCACCCATGATTGGTCGAATCCATGGATTTGGAACTAACCAATACATAGGGCCAACTGTGCTATATTCTGCTGTTGCCAGGCAGGGTGTTCCATAGGCTGTTAGGTCTACTTGTTTTATAGTTTGTTCAAGTCTTCTGTTTCCTTGATGATTTTCTACCTAGTTGTTCTGTCCGCATTTCCCCTCAACCAGAAGGCTTATATTAGAGATAACAGATAGGGACCTTTACCCACTTCTACTGCAGCCCATCCCCAATGTATTATAGCTTATTCCTTTAATCAAAGGATGATGCCGTTCAGGGTGATTAACTTTAGAGAATACCTATATTATGCCAACAGTCATAGCCACATGTGTTGGCTATCAGCATACTCATCTCCCTCTAGAGTACACCAGACCTACACTATCTAATATAGTAGCCACTAGTCACATGTGGCTCTTTAAATTTAAATTAATTAAAATTAAATAAAATTACAAATTCAATTTATCAGTCACACCAGGCACATTTCAATGCTCAGTAACCATATGTGGCTAGTGGCTACCATAGATAACGTTTCTGTCATCACCAAATATATGGTACTAATAACTATTTGGTAGTGTACTTTATTGATTGTAATCTGGTTTTGTTAGTTTCCATATTGTATTGAAGATGTTGGATTTGTTGGGGGTTTTTTCTTACTACTTTTTAAAATTTTTTTTATTTCCATAGGTTTTTGGGGAAACAGGTGGTATTTGGTTGCATGAGTAAGTTCTTTAGTGGTGATTTGTGAGATTTTGGTGCACCCAGGATGTTGGATTTGTTCTGCAATTAATTGTCATTTGATGAGAATGCCAACAAAAAGGGAATAAAGTAAAAATGCCATTATCAAGTTTAAAGAGATAGCATAATATAGATTAAGATTCTACTGTTTATAAGCTGTGTGATTCTGGGCAAATTGCTCTTAATTTCACTTCCTCATCAATAAAATGGAAATGTTATGAAGATTAAATTAATGTACATCAGAGACTTAAAACAGGACCTGGCATGCATGTATTTTATAAGTTTTTGTTAACATTACATGTATGTTAATATACATTCATCACTCATTTGTAAAAGTGAAATTATTAAACTTAAGCAATTAGGGTTTTTTTGCTTGTTTGCCTGTTTTGAGATGGGGTCTTGCTCTGTCACCCAGGCTAGAGTGCAGTGGCACCATCTCGGCTCACCGAAACTTCCACCTCCTGGGTTTAAACAATCCTCCCGCCTTAGCCTTCCAAGTAGCTGGGACTACAGGCAACATGCCACCATGCCTAATTTTTGTATTTTTAGTAGACACAGGGTTTCACCATGTTGGCCAGACTGGTCTCGAATTCCTGACCTCAGGAGATTCACCCGGCGTAAACTTAAGTAATTAGGTTTCTTTTCCCACATTGGTATATATTAACCCATTTTTTCCCCCTTTTCCTTGAAACAGAGTCTCACTCTGTCGCCCAGGTTGGAGTGCAGTGGTATGATCTCAGCTCACTGCAACCTCCGCCTCGCAGGTTCAAGCAATTCTTCTGCCTCAGCCTCCTGAGTACCTGTGACTACAGGCACACACCACCACATCCAGCTAGTTTTTTTGTATTTTTAGTAGAGACCAGTGTTTCACCATGTTGGCCAGGCTGGTTTCAAACTCCTGACCTCAAGTGATCCGCCTGCCTCGGCCTCCCAAAGTGCTGGGATTACAGGCGTGAGCCACCTTGCCCAGCCATATTAATCTACCTTAATTTTTGTAATAGCTGCATAACATTCTGTCTTCTAGGACATTTGTTATAATGTATGTTCATAGTAATTTTATCATTTTTGATATGTCATTCATTTAGCCAGTCTCATATTGATGTATAGTTAGGTTTCTAGCTTTCAACTGTCTTGGGTTATTTCACTGAAAATCCTTGTCCATAGAACTTTGGGTATTTGTACAAGTTTATCAGAATAGTAAACGAGCAAGAATGGTTGCTTTGAATGATTACATATAATGTATCAATGAATACTGTCAGCTGGTTTTCCAGGAAATTTGTACCAATTTATGCTTCCACGAACCATATTAAATAGTGCTTATATTTGTATAGCATTAATCATCCTTTCAAATTTTTGCTAGTTTAAAAAGTTTTTTTAATGGATCTTATTGTTTATTTAGTGGAGTTGGGGCATCTTTTTGTGTTTGTTGATAATTTTACCTATTTTTTCCTTTGAGTATTATTTATCATGCATTTTGATCTATTAAAATAATTAATTTATGTGTAATTGACGTCATGTTTTACTTTTGTGTTTTCTGATTTTCAGTCATGCTTTAAAAGTACTTTCCTATGCCAAGATTATAAAAACATCCATTCATGGTTTTTTTCTAGTAGTTTTATGGAGTTTTTTAAATAGCAAATTTTATTTTGGGATAAGGTGGTGTAGGAGTCTACATTTCCATTTTCTTCTCCATTATACTCCCTACTCTTTTAAGAACTACATCTCTTCATATGTGGTCGTATTTCCATGGTAGCTTACTGTAAGTAATAAAATCACAAATGGTAGTAGAATTTAGAAATCTTCAACATAGCTCTCTTACTGTGAAAAAGAACCTTGTGGTACTCGTCAGTGACATGATAACTTCATATATTTTGTAGATGTCACAAGCAATTTCTCATCATTAATTCCTGTTTTAGTAAAGGTATTTTTAGTCTGTTACTTAGCTGTAAATGTTTGGTGAACATTTATGAGAAATTATTATTTACTTGTTAAATATGCATTTTGTAAATTCATGATTACATGAGGTTTCTTAGGAAATTTTAGAAATAATTTTTATAAATTATTTTTAAAGTTTGCTTTTATTTTCCAGGTTTTTGTTTACATAAATTATTTGCAGGAACATTTATTTTGCTGCAAAAGAGGAATAGTAGTTTGCTTTGGCTCTTGGGAAAGATTTTATGGAACTTTTTGGGGTTTCCTTTCCCTATTTTTCCACCTCACTCTCTGTTCCTTTCCTTTTTTTTCTCCCATGGTAGAGGGAGAAGCAAGGTAATGGTAGTAGATAGAGGGAGATTATTTTGCCTTCTTACATGTAGATACTAATATTAAACATCTGAATATAGAAAATTAATATAAGAGAGCTGTTATCTATTGGGAAAATATTTTTATTCCTATTTAGTTTTATTCTTCTCCACCTCTGCCCCCAGCCCGCGAGATAGAGTCTTGTTCTGTTGCCCAGGCTGGAGTTAAGTGGCACGATCTCTGCTCACTGCAACCTCCGCCTCCTAGGTTCAAGCAATTCTCCTGCCTCAGCCTCCTGAGTAGCTGGGATTACAGGCACCCACCACCACACCTGGCTAATTTTTTTTTATTATTTTTAGCGGAGACGGGGTTTCACCATGTTGGCCAGGCTGGTCTCGAACTCCTGACCTCATGATATGTCCACCTCGGCCTCCCAAAGTAATGGGATTACAAGTGTGAGCCACCGTGCCCGGCCCCTATTCAGTTTTTTTCTATTGTTTGTCAGAATTAAATTTTCATGGCAAATATTCTTTATTAAGGTTTCTAGACTAGGAGAATTTCATGCTACATCATTTATATTTTATTTGTTAATCAGCCCCTTCTCTACTTTTTCTGTTGAAAACACATTTTAATCATCATTAGGTTATTAGCTGAACTTTCAATTAAAATTACTTGACACAATGTACCTGTATAAAAGTTGTCTATAGAAACACATTTTTTTCAAATTTGTCTTATTATTTCCACAGAAAGAACATGCTCTCTGAATAACTGTACAGTGGCCAAAAGAATTGGAAAAGGAAAAGATGCTACTGTCATCTTTGAGCATTTCAAGAAACCTGTAGATCCATTTGTTCAAGAAAACTGTTTATGCAATGTACTAAATTCAGAGATAAATCCTTCCAACTCACATATTTCTAACTCCTATGGAAATGTACAAAATGGAAACATTTCTATACCTGAAACATACAATGGACAAGCAGAGCACAATTTAGCAGAAATTAGAGACACTTCTCAAGTACTTGCACATGATTCAGACCTTTCACTTATGCCCAGTGATGCCAAAGAAAGTGTTAATGGTGACCTTTTGTTAAATTGGACAAGTCTTAAAAATATTTTAAGTAGTCTTAATGCTGCTTTTCCTCTTCCCAACAATACTGGCTCAAGCACAGTTACTACTTCAAAATTCATCAAAGACCCAAGACTGATGAGGAGAGAAGAAAGTATGGGAGAACAGAGTAATACTGCAGGCTTAAATGAGATTTTGCAGTTTGAGAAGAGTTTAGATAATGTTAATTCAGAAATAAAATCAACACCATCTAATTCTGCCTCCTCCTCAGAAGTTGTCCCTGGTGATTGTGCTGTTCTTACTAATTGTTTGGATGCCCCTTGCTTTAAAACTTGTGTTAATGATTCACAATCTTGGGCTCACAACACAGGCTCTGAGGACTATGACTGTGTACCTCCCAATAAAGTTACCATGGCCAGGCAATGTAAGGACCAAGGCAATTTTTCCTTCCCAATTTCTGTGTCAAATGTAGTGTCAGAGGTTGAGAACCAAAACCACAGTGAGGAGAGGGTTCAGAGAGCCCAACAGGAGTCGGGTAATGCTTATAAAAAAGAGTATAATAGTCGTATTTCTCAGGAATCGCAGTCTTCTGATTTAAAAACCATTTATCAGACTGGTCACCAAATGTCTACAATTTTTCCACTCAAAAAGAAAGTAAGCATTGATGAATACCTTCAAAATACTGGAAAGATGAAAAACTTCACTGACCTGAAGGACAATTCCAAACATGAAGAAAAGCAAACTTCGTGGAAAGAAATTGATAATGATTTCACTAATGAAACAAAAATCAGTCCAATGGATAATTACATTGTTTTGCACCAAGAATACAAAGAAAGTGAGAGTCATAATTCTTTCGAGAAAAGCTGTGATAAAATATTAATTACTCAAGAGTTAGAAATACCAAAATCTTCTACATCTACCATAAAGGATAAGGATGAACTAGATCATCTAGCATTGGAATGGCAAATTACTCCAAGTTTAGAGAGCCTGTCACAAAAGCATCCTCAGCACTCTGTGGAGTATGAGGATAACATTCACACAAGTTTAGCCATTTCTCAAAAGCTAATGGAACTGAAATTGGGGAAAATAAATGCAAATTGTGCTAGCATTATAACTGAAGCTTTCCCGAAACCAAAAGACATACCCGAGGCCAAAGAAATGCTCATTGATACAGTTATTTCCTCTTATAACATAGAAACAGCTCATGACAATTCAAATTGCAGCATAACTAGAAAACATGTATGTGTCCACAGGAAAAATGAAAATGAACCAGTGTCATTAGAGGACATTCAGAGAGACTATAAAGAAACTGCTTATGTTGAAGATAGGGGTCAGGATCACAGTCTGTTCTGTAACTCACAGTTAAACGATATATGCCTGAATGTTAATTTCAAAGAACAAAGAGATAATTATAAAGAAAGCCAAAATGAGGCTAAAGAGAATAATGCTTCATCTGTAGAAAACAACATAGAGAATATATATGGAGACAAAAAGCAGGATTCTCATACAAATGAAAATTTCAGCTATATAGATGAAAAGGAGGACAAAAATTACAACAATATAGAAATTTTGAGTTCTGAAGAATTTTCTGCTACATTTAACTTGATTTGCAGAGAAAAATATGAGTCAGCAGCAACTGCATTATTAGAGAGTGAAGAAGATACCATTAGTGCCATGAAACAAAAAGATACTGAAAATACTGGAAGAAGTGTAGAGCATTTGGCTTCCACAGCGTTTCCCGAAATTGCAAGTTCTTCAGTGTGTGTGGCCTCAAATGCTGCAGTACAGATAGCTAGTGCTACTATGCCTGTATTAAGCATAAGTAATGACGAACACCAAATAAACCAGTTTAAAGAAACTTGTTCTTCTGAAATTCCAGATTTTGGTTTGTTAGTAAAACATAGGGTTTCCGATTGTGAAATTGATAAGGATGAAAATAAATCACAAGAATCTTTTCATCAATCAATAAATGAGAACTTAGTTCTTCAAAGCATTGAATTGGAAAGTGAAATTGAAATAGAATTAGAAGATTGTGATGATGCTTTTATATTTCAACAAGATACACACAGCCATGAAAACATGCTTTGTGAGGAATTTGTGACCTCATACAAGGCTCTGAAGTCTCGTATCAGTTGGGAAGGTATATTAGCACTCGATAATGGGGAGATGGAAGTTTTGGAAAGCACTGCAGGAAGGGAAAATAGTGATCAGCATTATTCTAAGGAAAGTAACTATTTTTATTCCTCTACACAAAGCAGTGAAACGGAGCTTCCCAGCCCAATTTTACTTCCAGATCTACAAATTAGAATTACTAACATATTTAGGCCAGGATTCAGCCCGATAGTTGACTCCCTTGCATTGAAAGATAATTTCTGCACACATGTAACTGAAGCCACAAAACCAGAAATAAATAAGGAAGATGGAGAAATTCTAGGATTTGACATTTATTCCCAGCCTTCTGGTGAAAATTCGGATTATCCATGTGAAGATAAAGTTGATAATATAAGGCAAGAATCAGGACCAATGAGTAAATCTGAAATCTCCCTTTCTTTTGACTTGAGTCATAATACAGATGTGAACCATAGGTCTAAAAATCAAAACAGTGAATCTTTGTCTAGTGAACCTTCTAATGTCACAACAGTAGATAATGGAAGCAGATGTTTCTTTACAAAATCAAAAACTGACTATAATGATACCAAAAATAAAAAGGAGGTAGAATCAAAAATTAGCAAAAGGAAGCTACATACGTCTTCCAGGGATCAGAACATACATGAAGATTTAAGACAACATAAAATTTATGGGAGAAAGAGGAGGCAAACCAGTCAAGACTCATCTGAGTGTTTTTCTTCATTATCCCAAGGACGAATTAAAACATTTTCACAGTCAGAAAAGCACATTAAGAGTGTCCTAAATATCCTAAGTGGTGAAGCATCTTTATGCAAAAGCAAATGTCTTTCCAAAAAACTAGACAAAGCAGTTACTCACTTAAAAAAAGCTCATAGAAGAGTTCACACATCTTTGCAGCTTATAACTAAAGTAGGAGAAAAAAGAAAGGGCCCATTACCAAAATCGTATGCAATAATATGCAATAATTTCTGGGAAAGTTGTGACCTTCAAGATTATAGTTCTGTGTCTCAAAGAAAATATTATTCTACTAAGCATTTTTTGTCAAAAAGAAAATATGACAAACGGAGAAAGAAAAGAGCTCCAAAAGCTGGTATTTCTAAATCGTTAACCTATGTGTCAAAGCACAAGTCTTACAATACAAGTGGAGAGAAACAATGCCTTTCTAGGAAAAGTATGGCTAGCGGTGTCTCAAAAAGTCACCCCACTATTCACGTGGGAGAATTTCATAATCAGGAACATCCTGAATCACAGTTGCCTATATCTTCCACATCCCAAAGTACAAGTCAGTCAGTTTATTATAATAGCAGTTTAAGCAATCCAAGTTTATCAGAAGAACATCAGCCCTTTTCTGGAAAAACTGGATGTCGGTTTTCCCCAGATCACTCAGATGAGAAACTAATTGAAAAAGAAAATCAAATTGATACAAAGTTTTTATCTAGCACTAGTAAATATGAAAAGCTTGAAAAACATTCGGCAAATCATAATGTTAAAGATACAACTACAGAAAACAGTTGTGAGGCTAATCAAGTAATAAATGAAAGTAATTCCATATCTTTAAGTTGCATAAAAGAAAATATAAATTATAGTACAGGCAACGATTATGATGCAACTTGCATAGGTTGCACAAAGGTGAAAACTGATGTACTTATTTCAGTGTTAGATTCAAATGTGAAGCACTTTTTAAATGATCTCTACCAACAAGAAAACCTTACTTTATCTGATTATAAAAGAAACCTGGAAGTAAAGTGGACAGCTCCTATCGAGAGATGCGAGCAAAGCATTATTACAGGAAACTTCCTTATGGACCCATTAAACCTAACTTTGATAGCAAGCAAAAAGTACAGTATTCCTCAGTTATCAGCCTCTGCAGTGACAGATAGTGAGGGAGAATCTTCAAAATCTTACTTGGATAAACAGAGAATTCTTACTATAGATTCTTTTGCAGCATCCACTACTATACCATGCTGTGAGCAGAGCTGTAGAGGAAAAGAGCTTCTTAAGACGGAACAGTGCTCTTCAGGTAATTGCCTCCATACAGATGGGAATGAAACAAATGTCACTGAGAATTATGAGTTGGATATAGCATCAGTAACTGAAGAAAGTAGAAGTTATGGGGAAAATATAGTGAAATTATCTTCCAGTGATAGTTCTCTGCTTTTAAAAGATAATGTAAAAGGCTCCTCTTCAGAAACATGTATTGTGAAGAAAGACACTGAGGACACAATAATGTGGAAAGTTAAACAAGTGGAAAAAGCAAAAGATTCTGTTTACAAAAGTAGCATGACTGAAGGATCAGCTGTTAATACTGAGTACAAAAATCAAAATAATCAGATCTCAGAAGAATCCTGCTTAAATGAGAAAATTATTAAAACTAATTTGATTGATTCCCATCTAAGCACTAAAAATAATACTACTGAGTCAGTCTCTCTGAAGAACACAGTTTCTAATCCGCTTAACAAAAGAGAGAAGGCGGAAATTAAAGTTACTAATGACTTGCAGTCTGACTTGACATTACATTCAGAAATAGCCTGTATTTCCAAACCAGGGATTCTAGGAGTTAATCATACACCTATTTTACCTGCCCACTCTGAAACCTGTAAAGTCACTACTCTTCTGAAGAAACCTGCATCATACATGAGTGAACTTAAAGAAAAACATTGCTCAGCTAATCATACGGCCTTTATAGCTAATCTGTCTCAAATTTTGCAGAGGGCAGATGAAGCATCATCTTTGCAGATTCTACAGGAAGAAACTAAGGTTTGTCTAAATATTCTCCCTTTATTTGTGGAAGCTTTTGAAAGAAAACAAGAATGTTCAGTTGAACAAATCCTGATTTCAAGAGAACTGTTGGTAGACCAAAACCTATGGAATAATTGCAAACACACATTAAAACCATCTGCTGTTGACACTTTGGTAGAACTTCAAATGATGATGGAAACAATTCAATTCATTGAAAACAAAAAAAAGCGCTTAGAAGGTGAACCAACATTCCGAAGCTTGCTTTGGTATGATGAAACACTGTACGCTGAGCTTCTTGGAAAACCACGTGGATTTCAACAGCAGTCTAATTTCTATCCTGGTTTCCAAGGAAGATTAAAATATAATGCATTCTGTGAGTTACAGACTTACCATGATCAATTAGTTGAATTACTTGAAGAAACAAAAAGGGAAAAGAATTCATACTATGTATTCTTAAAGTACAAACGACAGGTTAATGAATGTGAAGCCATAATGGAGCATTGTTCTGATTGCTTTGACTTTTCTCTTTCTGTTCCATTTACTTGCGGAGTTAACTTTGGAGATAGTTTAGAAGACCTGGAAATCTTAAGAAAAAGTACTTTAAAGTTGATCAGTGCATGTGAGGACTCTCCTAAAGTTCATTCGTATCCAGGAAAACAGGACCATCTGTGGATTATAATAGAAATGATCTCCTCAAAGGTTAATTTTATTAAGAACAGTGAGGCGGTACGTATTAAAATATCTCTTTATGGTCTGGAACATATCTTTTTTGATGCTGCAAAAAATCTTGTTTGGAAAGAGAAAACACAATCCTTCAGCAAAAAATACTCACAAAAGGAGGACAAAGAAAGGCTACTCAGAGTGAATAAATGTGCTTTTTCTAAGTTGCAGAAGATATATGATACTTTGTCTAAGGATTTAAACAATGAGCCAATTTCCCCTGTTGGGCTTGAGGAGGATACTATAATTGCCTCCAGAAAATCAGATCATCCAATAAACAAAGCAACCATTGGCATAGAAAATTCTAAGTTTAGCAGTAGTTTGCTTACATACCCAGATATTTATTGTATTAGTGAGATATTGGATCAAGCTGAATTTGCAGACCTTAAAAAATTACAAGATCTCACCTTGAGATGTACAGATCACTTAGAAATTTTAAAAAAATACTTTCAAATGCTACAAGATGATAACATGGATAATATTTTTATCACAGAAGAAAATGTTTTAGACGTGGTGAAAAACCACAGCCATGAGGCTATACTTTTAAAGCCTGAAGCTATTGAAATGTATATTGAAATCATCATGGTCTCAGAAACAATTCACTTTCTTAAAAACTCAATAGCAAAGAAACTAGACAAACAGAGGTTTCGAAGTATGCTTTGGTTTGATTTGTCACTTCTTCCTGAGCTGGTTCAGTGCCAAGAAAAAATGACTTCTTTTTCATTTCTTAAAGATAACTCAACAGATGTTTGCCTTTGGAAAGTGATAGAGAGTGCTATTTCCGAACTTAAGAAAGATCTGGATATTATCTACAAATATGATGAAGCTGTTAATCGCTCATATGCTATTCATTTGCTCTCAAGAGAACTTCAAGAACTTTCAGAAATAAAAAAGCTTCTGAAGAACTCCAAGTATTTTATTTCCACATATATTGACTTTGTGCCATATATAACATCCATAAATTACGGAAGCACCATGATGGAGTTAGAATACAACTACAATCAATTTTCTACACTGCTGAAGAATGTAATGTCTGCCCCTAGGAAAGATTTAGGAAAAATGGCCCATATTATGAAAGTCATAAAAACGATTGAACATATGAAGATTATATGTGCTAAAAATGCTGAACTAACTATTTCCTTTTTTCTATGCCAAATGCTGTATAATGGAAGGAAGATTTTACAGCTGAAGAGAAAAGAAAAAATGAATATTCATATTGTAAAACCTGGGGAAAATAACAATAAATTTAGTATTTCTATGATGGTGCCCCCAATATCAGAGTGCATAAACAAAAACATTTCAAATTCCTCTAAAAAACGACCTAGCACTGTAGACAAATGTGAAGACTCTCAGGAACAACAGAAAAATACTACTATTTCCAGTTGTAAAAAACTAAAGGTATGAATGATTTAAAACATAACTTTTATAAGTATTCTTTTTGAAAACAAGTCTACTCATAAGCAAACAAGTAGTCTGCAGAATTCTAAATGTTGAGAATGGTAAATTGTCTGGCAAAATGAATTTACTAACTATAATACTGATTTAAACAATTCATATTATCTATAAAATGATACATAAATTATATGTATAGGTGATGCCTTGCAAATGTTTACTTCTTAAACATAAAATTAAATGTTTTAACTTAGAAAACATTTTTTGGAAGGACGTGAATTTTAAAAGCTTCTTAAGGGAGAGTTCAATATTGCGAACACTGAGTGAGTGACCAATATTTATTGAGTAGCTTTTCTGTAGAGCAAGCCTATGCCCAGTGTAGTGAATATTCAAAAGTGGCTAACGAAGCCTGTCTTCTTGACCATTATCATCCGAATGGAGAAATAGGACAGATACTTTTTTCAAAAGATAATTATCAAGGAGTTAAAAGTCCTATATTAAATACATTTTAACAAATTGTCCAAAGCGTTTAATATGTACTTGGTACTGATTTATTTTATACAAAATCCCTTATGATGTATTTCCTATTATCTTACTTAAAGATAAGGAAACTGGAACATAGAGGAAATGACTATTGCAGGGTCACAGAGTTTAGTAAATGGGAGCACGCAGATCTAAACCAGGCAGTCTGGCCTCCAGAGCCCTTACTGACAGTTGTCTCAGCTCTGCTCTAAGAGGTTTCTCTTACAGCTGTTCAATATGTCTTAGTTCAGAAGTTTAAAAAAGAAACCTATATGCAGCTGGGTGCGATAGCTCACGCCTGTAATCCCAGCACTTTGGGAGGCCAAAGTGGGCGAACTGCTTGAGTCCAGGAGTTCAAGACCAGCCTGGGCAACATGGTGAGACCTCATCTCTACTAAAAATAACAAAAAGTTAGCCAGACATGGTGGCATACACTTGTAGTCCCAGCTACTTGGGAGGTTGAAGTAGGATTGCTTGAGCACAGGGGCAGAGGTTGCAGTGAGCCAGGATTATACCACTGCACTCCAACCAGGGTGGACAGAGTAAGACTGTTTCAAAAACATTTTTTTTATATCTATATATATAATAGTTTTAAATTAAGTCTGGAACAATTTAACTTAGTGGGTAAGAATAATCTATGGATGGAGAAGGTTTTTTCAGGTTATGGAATATCTTAAATTAGACCTAAGGAGTTTGACCTTCATTCTGTACACATTGAAGTGTGCTGTCATATGAAATTCGTTTTTCCAATGATTTAACAGATAGATTCTGAGTATATAAGTCATATACATCTTCTATAGAAGTATATATAGTAGTACGTAGTAGTACTGTATATAGTACTGCTTATAGTAATAAGTCAGCCATGGCTTAGTAAAAGGTGTTAGAAAGGAAAATTTTTATTGACAGACATGACTTAAAGAATCGATGGGGCTTCACAACTGGTATACAAGAAAGGACATAAAAGAGGGAACAGTCATAAATGGACTTCAAGATTAGTTTTAAGGGTCAGGTGTGGTGGCTCTTGCCTGTAATCCCAGTACTTTGGGAGGCTGAGGCAGGTGGATCACCTGAGGTCAGGAGTTCGAGACTAGCCTGGCCAACATGGTGAAACCCCATCTCTACTAAAAATACAAACATCATCTGGGTGTGGTGGTGGGCACCTTTAGTCCCAGCTACTTAGGAGTCTGAGGCAGGAGTATCACTTGCACCTGGTAGGCGGAGGTTGTAGTGAGCCAAGGTCATGCCACTGCACTTCAACCTGGGTGACAAAGTGAGACTGTCTCAAAAAAAAAAAAAAATATGAAGGTAAGAAGAATGTTGCAAATTTCTTTTTTTTAAAGTTACTCCAAACATATGTGAAATATGGGAAGTCTAGGAGAGTCACTACTTTCTGCAGGGAAGTGATAATTAATGAGTTTAACTTTAGATGATGGTAGAACAAACAATTACAAATATCTAATATTGAAATAATTACTTTTATTACAGTTTGTCATCACTAATGAAGATATTCTTTGTATCTTTTAAACACAGGTAGACATGAAAGGTGTCACAAAAATCAACAGAGAAAATGCAACATTCAAGCATCCAAGGTAGGAGTTCCTATCAGCCCTATGTGGAAAAAAAAAAAAATTGAACAAAATTGGGCAATTTCGTTCAATTAGAATAACAATTAGAATAACACAATTAGAATAAACACAATTATTTATATCATGTCATTGGATCATACATGTAACTTAGGGGATGAGAATAAGCTAAGGAAAAAGAAATTTGTTTGAAATTATACATTCTTAAATTCAGCTTAAGGAATTTGAACTTCATTCTGCAAATATTAAAGACTAAAGTCCTGTGAAATGTGCTTTTTCAGTGATTTAAAGGTTAAGAATATTCTGAGAATAGTTAGAAGTCAGCCAAGGGTTAGAAAAGGGTGATTGTTTCACAGAATGAGAAAGAAAAATTTGTATATTTATAAGATACGATACAATACTTAAAGAATTGATGGGGCTTATAAGTGGTTTACCAAAAAAGGACTTTTAAAACCAAAAAGGGACTTTTAAAAATAGGACAAGTGATAAGATTACTTTTTTTTAACTCGTGCATTTTGAAGAACAGCAAATTTCAAAACTGGCATTTTAATGAGAACCTACATAGTCATCAATTCCCATAATATACTTTGAGTTCTCAGAAAGTATACTTTTTATTTTATCGCATTTCTGGTGATGTTTCAGTGGGGCTGAATTCAGTGAAATATGGGGCTTTTAGTTTGTTGAGTGGGATATGTGAATTCCAGGCCAAAGATGAATTTCTCTTGACTACAGAAAAATAGTACTACTTTTCCCTTCTCAACATAGTATTTCCTCATATAATTTAAGAATTTCATAAAGCACCAAAAAATATAATTACTGGCTGGGTGTGGTGGCTCACGCCTATAATCCCTGCACTTTGGGAGGCCAAGGCAGGTGGATCACCTGAGGTCAGGAGATTGAGACCAGCCTGACCAACATGGTGAAACCCCATCTCTACTAAAAAATACAGAAGCTAGCTGGGCGTAGTGACAGGTGCCTGTAATCCCAGCTACTTGGGAGCCTGAGGCAGGAGAATCACTTGAACCCGGGAGGCGGAGGTTGCAGTGAGCTGAGATGGTGCCACTGCACTCCAGCCTGGGTGATAGAGTGAGACTCTGTGTCAAAAAAAAAATTATATATATATGTGTATATATGTATGTATGTATATGTATATATGTGTATATATATGTATATATTTATACACACATATATGTATGTGTGAGTGTACATATATGTGTGTGTGTATATATATATATAAAATTACCTCAGGGACCTGTATTAACTGTCTGGCTCTAGACAATTCCCATATGGATGCTTCTCTCAGCTGCTTGAGACTGTCTGAATTTAGCTACTAATTTCAAGGCTATTAAGTTGGCAAGAAATTTTGGAGGTCTGCTTTTCCTATTCTCAAAGATGAACAGACAAAAACATATTAGTCTGTTCTAACAGAGAGGGAAGAAATCTTTGGTGGGAAGGCAGGGGTTACAGCTGGTAGTTTACCAGTTACTTATAGCTATTTACAAGTAATGAAGATCATCAGCAGGCTGGAGGCGTATGAATTAAAAACTACACTGCACAGTTGACTAGTGATAGTTTTCTACTTTTAAAAGCCTCCATTAGAAAATGTCTAAAGCGGCCGGGCGCGGTGGCTCAAGCCTGTAATCCCAGCACTTTGGGAGGCCGAGGCGGGTGGATCACGAGGTCAGGAGATCGAGACCATCCTGGCTAACATGGTGAAACCCCGTCTCTACTAAAAATACAAAAAACTAGCCGGGCGTGGTGGCGGGCGCCTGTAGTCCCAGCTACTCGGAGGCTGAGGCAGGAGAATGGCGTGAACCTGGGAGGCGGAGCTTGCAGTGAGCCGAGATCGCGCCACTGCACTCCAGCCTGGGTGACACAGCGCGAGACTCCGTCTCAAAAAAAAAAAAAAAAAAGAAAAAGAAAATGTCTAAAGCACAAAATAGTTTATTACAATATTGGAAATACATTTAAAATGTAGAGCATATCATCTTCAGTAGGAAAAGTATCTAAATCCAAACCACGACAGTCGAACTAGGAAAATGTTACTTGTATAGTGCCAATAGAATGGGAAAACATAAATAAGAACTCGTCTCCTGGATAACAATTTCAAATATATATTTCCATTAGAATTTTGTGACACTATATATTTAAAGTCATTTTTATGTATGTGTTGCACCTAATAGGACTACAGGATCTCATCCCCAAAGCGAAAACAAAATAGTGTCAAGTTCATCTAACAATCTGAAAAGAAATCATTTAACGTCAAAAAAGGTTGAAATGCAAAGATCATTACCTGGCTCACTTTTACCCTTAGAGAACCCAAAAGACACTTGCACATCAAAGTCAGAAAGCAAAATAGACTTAACTGTTTCATCTGATGCGCCAGACCACTTCACTGGACAACAGGAAAATTTAAATAGCATGAGGAAAAGAAATGTGAACTTTAGTGCTGTGGAAACAAAAAGTGATGAGAAAGATTGTGCTGCTTTTGCAATTTGTGACCAAAAAAGTGCACATGGCACATTTTCCCCAGACCGTGAGATACTTTTGCAGAAATTTCTTAAAAATTCCCCAGATCCCTCCCAAAACTCCTGCCTTTCTGATATAAACCCAGAAACTGATGTTTCTCTTGTGCCTGATGCATCGGTGCTCTCAAAGCCGATTTTCTGTCTTGTGAAAGATATCCATACTGATCTAGAAATGAATGACACAGTCTTCGAACTTCAAGATAATGATATAGTAAATTCATCTATTAAAAATTCCTCATGCGTGACTTCTCCAGAACCCATTTGTATCCAGAACAAAATTCCTGCTCTGCAGATCAACAAACTACAGCCTGCAGAAACTGAGTCAGAGGACAAATACATGAAGAATACATCGAATCCCAACACTGTGCATACTTTTGGAGCATCTGGACATATAACCCTTAATGTGAATCAAGGAGCAGAGTACTCTCTTTCTGAACAACAGAATGACAAAACTTCAAAAGTCTTAACACAGAATGCTGCCACATATTGGAATGAACTTCCACAGTCTGCATGTACCCCAACATATAATTCTTCTGAGCATTTATTTGGAACTTCATATCCATACTCTGCTTGGTGTGTTTATCATTATAGCAGCAGCAATGGCAATGGCATTACCCAGGCATACCAAGGGATAACATCATATGAACTACAGTCACCTCCTTCTGGGCTGTTGACCACAGTTGCAAGTGGTCAGGGTGCACAGTGTGCCCAGGGCGCACATTCTAATCTTCTGTACTCTCAATATTTTACTTATTTTGCTGGGGAGCCACAAGCAAATGGCTTTGTGCCAGTGAATGGGTATTTTCAATCTCAAATACCTACTTACAATTTTCAGCAGCCAGTTTTTTCACAATATGCTTCTCATCAGCCATTACCACAAACTACATACCCTTACCTTCCTAATCGAGATGTGCCTCCAGAAGTTCCTTGGGTTTATGGTGAGTTTCACATTTTAATGCCTACTTTATTGAGTTGTTACTTTTAACTGTGTCCATTTATGTGAGTGAAATTCACAGTAAGTGATGAGTTAGAGGGAGAGAGAGCAGTCATTTTTCTGTACAGATTTGTAGAATTGCCCATAGGCTGGGCAAAGAGGGTGGAAATCTAGTTGTCAAAAATTCAAGCAAAAAAACTGTCAATATCACTAATATATCCTTCATGTGTTCTTCAATAAAACCCAACTGTAGGGAATAGTTAAGTAACTTATAGTTAATCGATACAGTGAAATATGATGCAACCATTAAAGGGTTTTTATTGATGTGATTTTTTAAAACTATATCATGTAAACTTACCTACATAAATATGGAAATAGATAGAAATACTGAAATAAAATATACCAACATTTTAATTTGTCTATCTTCAGGGAAAAAAATTTGGGGTGTGTAGAGAATTTTTTCTTGCATTTTCTAGATTATCTACTATGAAACATACATGATTTTGATAGAAGAAAAACAGAGTAAACTAAAGTGGGAAAATAAATTTCAATTAGATAAAACAACCGTTCTCTTTCTTTCAGTTATCTAATATGGTATCTTGGTGTAAGTGAATAGAGTTAATTAAAATGTATTGGTAGAAGAACTTGATAGTTTGCTCTGTAACATAAAAATTTTTCTTTCTAAAATGCTCAATTCCACTTCTAAAATAGCATGATTAGAATATAGGTGTTTTAATGAAATTGAAATGTGCATTTATCAGAGTTAAAGCAAAATATAAAAACAATTATCCTGCAGAAAATGTTACCCTAACAACCAAATATTCTACCATTGAAGATAAAAGGTACTTTAAATAAAAAATAACCATCTTTTAATATCTTATACAGAGAAATGCAAGATAATTTTTTTAAGGCAGGGTCTCATTCTGTTGCCTAGGCTGGAGTCCAGCGGCACATTCATAACTTACTGAAACCTCAAACTCCTGGGCTCAAGCTGTCCTCCCATTTCAGCATCCCAAGTAGCTGCAACTACAGGCATGCATCACCATGTCTAGCTAATTATTTTTAATAATTTTTAATTTTTAATTTCATTTTTAATTTTTAGTAGAGGCTGAGCACCTGTAATCCCAGCACTTTGGGAGGTAGAGGTGGGCAGGTCACTTGAGGCAAAACATGGCAAAACCCTGTTCTCTACTGAAAATACAAAAATTAGCTGGGTAGCACACACCTGTAATCCCAGCTACTCAGGAAGCTGAGGCATGAGAATCACTTGAACCCGGGAGGCAGAGGTTGCAGTGAGCCAAGATCACGCCACTGCACTCCAGCCTGTGTGACAGAGGGAGACTCAGTCTCAAAATATATATATATATATTAGTAGAGATCAGGTCTTACTGTGTTGCCTAGGGTGGTCTCGGACTCCTGGCCTCAAGTGATCCTCCTGCCCATGGCTTCGAAAGTGTGGGATTAGAGGTGTGAGGCATCAGGCCCAGAGAATTTCTTTTAAAAAGTTTCTAAGCCCTGGATATTGTTGCAAATTGGTATGTAGGAAAAAATTGAGGGGCCGTAGGCCATAGATCTGAATTGAGCAAGAAGCAGCCTGTTGACATAGTTCTGTTTCTAATTGAGAAATCTGATTACGTCAGCACCTCTGCATTGGAGTTATATCACTGATTCACTATAACCTGTCGGATAAAATTCAAATACTTTAGCCTGGAATGCGGAGCTACACAGTCCTCTATATCCAACCTAATCTCCCACCACTTCCACCTCTGCATTCAAGCCACGTTGAACAACTTAACGTTCTCCCACAGGACCATAGGACAATCTCTGTCATACTTCTGTAGTACTTTTTGTGTGCTTTTCTCACATAAGGGATGTGAGTATTAGGTGGTATTGTAATAATCTCTGTATCTTTCCCTTTCTTCCCTGCCTCAGTAAATGACTTTACACAGGGCTAGAACTTTTTCACCCAAGACAGAACATACGGAAAACGATAAAAAGACGGGGGAAAAGGCTGGACACGGTAGCTCACACCTGTAATCCCAGCACTCTGGGAGGCCAAGGCAGGCAGATCACTTGAGGTCAGGAGTTTGAGACTAGCCTGGACAACATGGCGAAACCCCATCTCTACTAAAAATATAAAATTAGCCAGGTGTGGTGGCATATGCCTGTAATCTCAGCTACTTGGGAGGCTGAGGCAGCAGAATGGCTTGGACCTGGGAGGCGGAGGTTGCAGTGAGCCGAGATCACACCACTGTACTCCATACTGGGCAACAGAGTGAAACTCTGTCTCAAAAAGAATAAATAAATAAAAGGGGAAAATGTAAAGAGGAACAAAGTCTATGACTCTGCTTTTTCCTTTTTTATTAATTTGATATCATTGCTGATGCTGTAATGATAAACACCAAGCATAGTAGATGGGACAAACCTATGAATTAAAGTGGACACTTTAATTTCTGAAATAGAAAATCTTGATTGTAATTGTTTCAGAAAGGTTCTCATAGTTTGGGCTTTCTTTTGTTCTTAATAGTTCAGCTATTTGTGATATTTAAAAAGATAGCTTTGGAATCAAGTCCAGCTATGACTCTCAATCCTGTTTTGTTACCTCCTTGGTTATATTAGTCCAATTAAAATAAAAGAAAAAGAAATAGTCATTTACTTATATCCAAAAGTCACTCTAAAAAAAATTAAGGAGGCAGTTGCAATGTTATAATCACATCTTTGAGTTATCATGATTGTAAATATTCCACAGAAATCACCTCTCCCACTTACAGGAACTGCATTCTTAAAAATGTGAAAATCTCTTGGACCCATTTGTCGCTATATTGTTTGTGGTGCTTGTATTCAACACCAGAAAATGGAACTAAAGGACAGTGCTCGAGTGAGCCCTGTGTCCCAGTCACATTTTGTCCTTTATTACATTTAATTTCACAGGATACCTTAGAGAGATGCAGAGATGCTATTCTTCTACAGATGGGGAAACCACTCCTCAGAGAGCCTTAAATAACTTTCATAGGATCTGATGATCCTATGGCTACTTAAGGGCAGATAAGCACTTTGATCTCTTTAGCTGTAATTTAAACTCAGGTTCTTTCCACTATACTATCATGTACCATTAGTCTAAATTATTTGTTTATTTAAATCTTTGTGGTGTTTTGTCTTCCAGCTCCATGGCACCAAGAATCCTTTCATCCACAACACTGAAAATAGTCTTCTGTCTATTGAAATAAAGAAGACATAACAAGTTTTTCCAAATTTTTTTTACTTATATATTTTTTAACATTTAACGATTTTTAATGTGTGTAAATGTGGTAGGAAATATAAATCATATGGTCCTTTGTAAAATATACAAATAATCTTAACACATATCACACAGGACATCAATTTCTAACTTCTGATATACCAGAATTATTTCCATGCAATTATAAGGGGAGGGTAATATGATCAAGGTTAAGCAATAGTGGTAAAATCTTTAAAACTAGATTCTTGCTTCTGATATGTTTCAATACATTGTTGATGGCATTATGCCATTTGAGCAGAAAGCAGGATTTTTTTTCATTAGTCATCAAACCAAGAATTTTATAATGCTTGACACTTTATTATATAATTTACAGTTCTACGCCAGATATGGCAAATTCCTTCAATTTCAATATTTTATAGTTTCTACTTGTAAAATATTTTTAATAAGAAAAATTGGTTTGCATACTCTCAGTGTTTCCTTGAGGAGAGATTTTTAAAATTTTTATGTTGGAAGCAATTGTAGTTAATTATATTTCAATGCCGTTTTCTACAAGAGCCATTTCCAGAAGATTATTTTGTTTTGGGATTTCACAATTTAAATAGTTTTTTAATAACTTTTTAGCAAATAATAGAGAATAATGTTTATGCTTATGCAGTTAGTCTTTTTTACAATAATTTAAGCAATGTGGCACAAATAGTTTTTTCGTACTCTTGTCATAGATTTTTCTTTTTAACCTTCTGCAAAAGTAAAAACTCTCTTAGTAATAATCATCGTAGGGCAACAGGATATAGTATGTAACTGCAGTCTTGAGCGGTCTCTTTTCATGTATTACCTTTCCTGCTCAACAGCTGTTCCTGTTTTCTGTAAGATCCTAGTCAGATAAAGTCCTCACAACTGGATAGACCTTTCTCAAGGGTTAGCCCTAAAATGTGACAAGAGAATTGGTTTGGCCAAATCTCAACAAATAACTAGCAAAGCTTCAGTGTTTTTGCAAACTTTTTATGTAAGCAAACTTTTTGTGTTATCTGGCACAGGCCTTTGAAAAGACTATAATTCTACTTTGTTTAGTGTAGAATAACTAATTTTTCAATTCAGAAAGACAGACTCCGCAGGATAAGCCTCTTTATACTCACTTAAACCAACTAGGATGGAATTCAGAATATCTAAGCTGCTTAACATACAGACCTTTTAAAAGGCAAGGTCAAGCAAAGAACTGTAACTGAAAGAAATAAGAGATTTGAGAAGACGATAGAGTTAAAACAATATTTTTAAAACATTTGTATTTTGTCCATGCAGTTTTATTTGTAAATAGTCTGTGAAAATCAGAACTCCTGAACAACTTTGAAAGCAGTAATATTAACTGGTATTCAAAAATAAATAACAGCCAAAAATGAATAACAGCCATTTGATTTATGTTTCCCTCAGTCATTTGGTTTATATTTGGTTATGGTAAAATGTTATGGCATTTGTTGTTAATACTACTACTAATATGTAAACCAAAAGTTAAATATTCTAGTTAAGGACTCTTCCTTTAAACAACTTCCAGATTCCGTTGACATTGTCTTTGTGATATTTTTATTTCTTGGGTTTTAATTTTTCTTAAAGACTTACCTAAATATTCAGTTACATTTTTTTAAAAATCTGTACTTGACAGAATATTTTAAAATTGAATATTTTTCCCTCAAGTGTGTGTTTTGATTCTAAATGTTAGAACAAATTAAAAGTGAGCAAATTTTATAAGCAAAACCTGTTTGTAAATATTGTTAAAGAAGAATTATTTGAATAAACTGGATTCCTTCTAATTTCAGGGTTTTTTTCTTTTGTATTTCTTGAATAATAAGCATAAATATGGGCCAGGCGCGGTGGCTTACGCCTGTAATCCCAGCACTTTTGGAGGCCGCAGCAGGTGGATCACCTGAAGTCAGGAGTTCGAGACCAGCCTGAGCAATATGACAAAACTCCATCTCTACTAAAAATACAAAAATCAGCTGGGAGTGGGGACGGGCTCCTGTAATCCCAGCTACTCGGGAGGCTGAGGCAGGAGAATCGCTTGAACCTAGGAGGCAGAGGTTGCCGTGAGCTGAGATCGTGCCATTACAGTCCAACCTGGGCAACAGAACAAGACTATCTCAAAAAGAAAAAAAAAAATGTGAGTGGTCCTTGGTTTACACATACCCATTACATTAAAAACAATCCACAAGGAACTGACCTCATGATGTTCTTAGTTCATTTTCTGTTGCCGTAACAGAATATCACAGGCTGGGTAATTTATAAGGACAAGAAATGTATTTGACTCACAGTTCTTGAGCCTGGGATGTCCAAGATCTAGGGGGCTGCATCTTGTGAGGGCATAAATGGTGAGAGAGAGCAAGAGATTGAGCTCATCCTTTATAAGGATGCACTGCCACAGACTAGCCCATTCCCACAATAACGGTATTAATCTATTCATGAGGGCACAGCTGTCATGGCCTAATCACCTCTTAAAGGTCCCACCTGTTGACAATGTTGGCATTGGGGATTAACTTTCCAACATACGAACCTTGGGGAACACATTAAAACCATAGCAATTAGATAACTAAATAAACTGCTGGAGCATCTTTTCCACCCCAGCTGTGTTTGCCTTCACCTCTATCCCTATTTGCTGTCACTCTTAAAAACTACATTACAGCTGGCAGTTTCATATGACAAGCCAAAGTCCCTGCCCTTATACAGTTCTCATTCCAGTCAAGGGAGACAAGTAATACATATATAATTAAGTAATTTCGTATCATGAGAAGTGATATGTTAAAAAAAAATAAGTAATGGACTAGAGAATGGATGACACATAAGCTGAGATTCAATGATGGCATCTTTGACAAGCATTCATGAACCTAGCAAAGCAGGAGGCTATGCCTCATTTTTCCAATAAGATTTCACCAAAACGATATTTTGGTAAGATTACATAAATCATTAGAGATATAGATGAAGTATTATAAATGTCAATTGTATGTTATATAAGAACATTGTAGAATCTTTTTGCATATGTTTTGTAGGATAATTTTGTCCTCTCCGTCTTTGACATCAATCTCTTGGTCATCGTTAGAGACTTCTTTAGCTCTCTGACCGTGTTTTCCAAAGCATGTCATCCTGTTATCAAAGTTTGAAATAATGTGCTTTTTTAAAAATGTATTTTAAAAATCTGTGTGTAGATATATGCAAAACTGCTATTAATTGAGGTCATTTCAAACTAGTATCTTCCCCAAAGACATTACCTAGAATAATGGTGGCTTAAGGCTTCAAAATAAGATTAAGGTTCCATACCCTTTTCAGTGGGGTAGTTTTAGAGGGGAATATAACTTATATTCAGGCATATATGGTATTTTTAAACTATTTGTTGTTGTTGATGCTGTTTTTGAGGAATCTCACTCTGTCACCCAGGCTGGAGTGCAGTGGTGCGATCTTGGCTCACTGCAACCTCCACCTCACGGGTTCAAGCGATTCTCCTGGCTTAGCCCCCTGAGTAGCTGGGATTATAGGTGTGTGCCACCAAGTCCAGCTAATTTTTGTATTTTTAGTAGAGATGGGGTTTCACCATGTTAGCCAGGCTGGTCTCAAACTACTGACCTCAGGTGGTCTGCCCGCCTCAGCCTCCCAAAGTACTGGGATTACGGGCGTGAGCCACTGCGCCCGGCTGCTATTAAATGTTTTTGCAGGCATAGTTTGCTTTCAATTCATATAATATTTATATTGCTTGAATAACATAGTAAACTCACAATTATCCATGCAGTCTTTAAAATAGTATTGCGGAGAAAGGTAAGTTGTTGATTCCTTTAAGATCAGCGTTTTAAAATTAGTTTTGATTAAGAAGATTCTAAGAGCAGCAGCTACAGATTCCTACCTAGCAATTGCTAATAAAACTGGGGAATTAAGGAGTTATTGATTACTGATGCAATGTGGACAGTAAAATTTTGTAAGAATATAAATCCTACTCCTTGTTCTGTAAGCCCTGCTGTCTGCTTTATTATTACTTTCAAGAATTATTTATAAGAAATCTCCTTTGGGTTTTTTTTAATTTTATTTTTTTTTTAGAGACAGGGTCTTACTCTGTCACCCAGACTGAAGTGCAGTTGTGCAATCATAACTCACTGCAGCCACAACCTCCTGGGCTCAAGCAATCCCACCTCAACCTCCCAAGTGGCTGGGACTACAGGCACTTGTCAACATGCCTGGATAATTTTTAAATTTTTTGTAGAGATAGAGTTTTACTTTATTTCCCAGGCTGGTTTCAAACTCCTGTTTCAAGCAATCCTCTTGCCTCAGCCTCCCAAAGTATTGGGATTACAGGTGTGAGCCACTGAACCCAGCCAGAAGACTTCTTTAAGATATCCTGTAGAGCCATTAACCTCAAAATACTGCATTCTGGCCAGACTTTGTGGCTCACTGCTGTAATCCCAATGCTTTGAGAGGCCAAGGCATGAGGATTGCTTGAGCCCAGGAGTTCAAGACCAGCCTGGGAAACATGGCGAGACCCCGTCTCTACCAAAAAAAAAAGAAGAAAAAAACTACATTCTAATTTATTGTCATGGAAAACACCATTTATCTTCGAATTCGTAACTTTGTATGTTCGAGACAGTCTTTCTCTGTGACCCAGGCTAGAGTGCAGTGGTGTGATCTCGGCCCACTGCAATCTCAGCCTCCCAAAGTGCTGGGATTACACATGTGAGTCACTCTGCCTGGCCACTAATTTTTTTTAAAAGACTATTTACCTTTATTAAGTAACAATTTAGGGCGTTGACAGGTTTCCTTTTTCAAATGTGAATGAGAGTCCGAATTGAGAAGATGGTCTAGCCAACTGAATATATTTGTTTAATTAAAGATTACAGCTAGGCGCGGTGGCTCACACCTGTAATCCCAACACTTTGGGAGGCCAAGGCGGGCAGATCACCTGAGGTCAGGAGTTTGAGATGAGCCTGGCCAACATGGCAAAACCCTGTCTCTACTAAAAATAAAAAATTAGCCGGGTGTGGTGGCACGTGCGTGTAATCCCTGCTACACGGGAGGCTGAAGCAGGAGAATTGCTTGAACCCAGGAGGCGGAGGTTGTGGTGAGCTGAGATCACGCCAGTACACTCCAGCCTGGGCAACAAGAGCAAAACTCCATCTCAAAAAAATATATATATGCAGCCAAGAATCATACGAAAAAAAGCTCAATGTCACTGACCATTAGAGAAATACAAATCAAAACCGCAATGAGATACCATCTCACACCAGTCAGAATGGCTATTATTAAATTAAAAAGTGAAAAAAAAAAAACACATAATGGCGAGGTTGTGGAGAAAAGGGAACACTTAATACACTATCAGTGGAAGGATAAATTAGTTCAACCATTGTGGAAAACAGTATGCTGATTCCTCAAAGAGCTAAAGGCAGAACTCCCATTTGGCCTAGCAATCCCATTACTGGGTATGTACCCAGGAAAATATAAATCATTCTACCCTAAAGACACATGTGAATGTTTATTGCAGCACGATTCACAATAGTAAAGACATGGAATCAACCTAAATGCCTATTAATGACAGACTGGATAAGGAAAATGTAGTACATATATGGCATAGAATACTATGGAGCCATAAAGAACAAGATCATGTCTTATGTGGGAACATGGATGGAGCTGGAGGCTATTATCCTTAGCAAATTAAGGCAGGAACAGAAAACCAGATACCACATGTTCTCACATATAAATGGGAGCTACATAATGAGAACTCATGAACACAAAGGCGGGAACAACAGACACTGGAGTCTACTTAGGGGTTGAGGGTGGGAAAAGGGAGAGGAGAAGAAAAGGTAACTATTGGGTACTGGGCTTAATACCTGGGTGATGAAATAATCTGTACAACATACCCCCATGACACAAGTTCATCTATGTAACAAACTCACATGTACCCCCGAACCTAAAATTAAATTTTAAGTAGACGTTGGCCACAAAAAAACATTGTTCAGATTTGCAGTGATACAAAGATGGAAAGATAGTTCTTGCATGAGATTGATTAGTAGTCTTTTTGAAACACCTGGCAAACGATAGTAAATGCTGTATGTACAAGTCTGTTGTGCCAAACCAAGCCTGGTGTGATAAGGGCCCTGCCTAGAGGGTGGCCATAGGAGTGGAGGATTGAATTCTAGAGACATTTGAGAAGGAAAGAGTTGGCAGGATTTTGTGACTGATTGAATATAAGTCATAACAGAGAGGAAAGCGGCCCAAATGACTCCTAGGGCACCATAGTTTATGTTTTTAGTGTATGAAGAAAGAATAATTTTTAAAAACGTAACTTATTCTTCACCAGAACTCGATAGTTTGAATTTATATACTTTGTTCTGTATATTAGAAGGATAATAAAAATTGTAAAAAAAAATTTAAAAAGGAAAGTAAGGAGTTAATTTCCTTAGCAAATTATGAAAGCATATAAATTGCATGCATTAAAAAATTATCATGTAATATGGCAACTTAAAATTCAATTGTATTTATTTAGTTATTTAGTTACTTATTTACCCTGAGACAGGGTCTGGATCTGTTGTCCAGGCTGGAGTGCAGTGGTGCAGTCATGGCTCGCTGCAGCATTGAACTCCAGGGCTCAAGCAATCCTCCCACCTCAGACTCCCAAGTAGCTAGGACTTCAGGCTCATGCTACCGCATCCAGTTAATTTTAAACTTTTTTCTAGAGATAGGGTCTTACCATGTTGCCCAGGCTGGTCTTGGGGGTCTTACCATGTTGCCCAGGCTGGTCTTGAACTCCTGGCCTCAAGTTATCCTCCTGCCTTGGTCTCCCAAAATGTTTGGAATACAAGTATAACCCACCATACCTGGCCAAAATTCAACTGTTTTTTGTTATATAAAACTCAACTGTAGTGCTAACCAGGACTGTAAATGTCATAAATTCAGCTGTCAAAAGATTTATTAAAGCTGGGAGCAGGGGCTAAAAATTTTTATTCTATTATAAGAGGAATAAAAAAGAATGACAAATATTGGAACCTTTTTAGTAGGTTTATTTTTCACAGTGATAAATAGGCATAGCAATTCTGAAACCATTTTATGTGTATGATAGAACTGAACAAAGGAGTAAATGTCATTTGATGTTTTGGGGAGTCAG
The DNA here is from genome assembly GCF_000951045.1 of Mandrillus leucophaeus. Classification (NCBI taxonomy): domain Eukaryota; kingdom Metazoa; phylum Chordata; class Mammalia; order Primates; family Cercopithecidae; genus Mandrillus; species Mandrillus leucophaeus. The sequence continues at coordinate 2,417,250 of NW_012101843.1, forward strand.
AGGTCTCATTGTGGAAGAAGGAGGAAGGATAAGGAAGAATCTTCAAAGGGATGGAGATTTCAAAAGTAAGATATCAGTGCTGGGCACAGTGAATCATGTCTGTAATCCCCCAGCACTTTGGGAGGCCGAGGCAGGTGGATGACTTGAGGTCAGGAGTTCGAGACCAGCCTGGCCAACATGGTGAAACCCCGTCTCTACTGAAAATGCAAAAATTAGCGGGCATGGTGGTGCATGCCTGTAATCCCAGCTACTTGGGAGCTGAGGCATGAGAATCGCTTGAACCCAGGAGGTGGAGGTTGCAGTGAACCAAGATCATGCCACTGCACTCCAGCCTGGGCAACAAAGTGAGACTCCATCTCAAGAAAAAAAAAAAAAGCAGTATAAATTAAGCCCCCTTGAGTATTTCACTAAGTACTAATCTATGCATTAAGATAATTACCCAGACCGTGTGGGGAAAGAACCATCAGGAAGCTTTGGTGAAACAATCCCCAGGGCTCATCTAGGGCTGGGAATAGTGTGCAAAGGGTAGAAAGGCCTTGTAATATAGAAAACATACAGTAGGGTCTTCAGAAGGATATCATCTTAGTATGGGGCCACATTAGCCCTTGACTAAAAGCTGTTCTGAACCCTCCTCCTTTAAAAAGCTCAAAAGCAAGCCTTGCCTTGAAAAAAACCAACTAATTCCAAGTAATCACACACGAGAACAAAGCTCAACACTAAAATAACCACGACAAAATTCAGCAATCAACAGTGTAAAATTCATAGTATCTGTCATCTAATCAAACATCACTAGGCAGACAAATGACACAAAAATACGACCCATTACCAGGAAAATAAACAGTGAAATGATAGAAATGATGAAATTACCAAACGAGGATATAAAATCAGCAATTATAAATATACTTCATATATCAAGAACATAGAGGCAAATAGGCCAGGCGTGGTGGTTTTATGCCTGTAATCCCAGCACTTTGGGAGGCTGAGGCAGGTGGATCACCTGAGATCAGGAGTTTGAGCCCAGGGTGACCAACATGGAGAAACCCCGTCTCTACCAAAAATACAAAATTAACCAGGCTTGGTGGTGCATGCCTGTAATCCCAGCTACTTGGGAGGCTGAGGCAGGAGAATCGCTTGACCCTGGGAGGCGGAAATTGCAGTGAGCCAAGATCGCACCACTGCACTCCATCTATTTGCCAGAATGGGACCCCCTGGCCACTCCTAGGTAATTTTTCAAGCAAGGCATTTTTTCACTCCAAACAATTGTTAATAAAGAAGAAATGTGCAGTGGATATTGGCTAAACTACTACTAATCTATGCTATACTAGTACTATCTCAAATGAAAAATACGGTATCCAAAAAGCTATATATGGTATCCAAATCATAATGAAAATATAAATATACCTTTTAAAAGAAAGAGTAGATGAAGCAAATATTGAGGCCTGCCTTAATGGGGGGCCAATCCTAAGCGCTGAAAACAATCCTTTCAGTCATACTGCTAGTTACCATTTATTCTTATGACCCCTGCTACTTTCCTCAAATTTACTTAAATATTTACTGAGCACCTACTCTCTATAGATGTGTTTTGATATTACAAATCTAATATACATATGTATCTTGTGGTGAAGAGATTTATAGTCTAATAGGAAAGAGGAGAAATGCATGCAAATAACTAACATGAGATAGAAAGTATGTGGTAGAAAAAAGGGACTGATCCAAAGGTATGAAATTTTAAAGTGTGCAGAGATGAGTTTCTTCTGGTATAAGAGCAAGGATAAAGGGCTTCTTGGGAAAAAAAAAAAATAGTCCTGACACTTGTCCTTCAAGATTGGGAAAGATATCCCTACATGGTGGCTTACATCTGTAATCCCATCACTTCAGGAGGCTGAGGTGGGCAGATTGCTTGAGGCTAGTTCAAGATCAGCCTGGGCAAGATAGTCAGACCCCAGCTCTACAATAAATTAAAAACCCAGCATGGTGATGCATATCTGTAGTCCCAGCTACTCTGGAGGCTAAGGAGGGAGGATCACTTGAGCCTGGGAATTTGGGGGTATAGTGAGCTCTCATCAGGCTGCTGCTCCCCAGCCTAGGTGACAGACTGAGACCCTGTTTTTTTGTTTTTTTGTTTGTTTTTTGTTTTTTGTTTCTGTTTTTGAGATGAAGTCTTGCTCTGTTGCCAGACTAGAGTGCAGCAGCACTACCAAGGCTCACTGCAACCTCTGTGTGCTGAGTTCAAGTGATTCTCGTGCCTCAGCCTCCCAAGTAGCCGGGACTACAGGCGCCCACCAGCATGCCCGGCTGATTTTTGTATTTTTAGTAAAGATGGGGTTTCACCATGTTGGCCAGGATGGTCACAATCTCCTGACCTTGTGATCCACCCACCTCAGCCTCCCAAAGTACTGGGATTACAGGCGTGAGCCATCACGCCTGGCCTCAAGACCCTGTTTATTTAAAAAAAAAAAAAAAATTAGAAAGGTTTATTTATATACATATATATATAGAAGAGAAAGAGAAGCATTTCATATGGAAGTAAAGCATGAATTAAAGGATGGTGCCAAGAAAGTGGGGGGCAAGTGAGAAAATAGTAAATGATTGAATAAAATAGATTAAAGCATTTCCCAAAAGTTATTGTGATGCGGCAATAAAGTGGCTATCAGGAGTGAAGTGACTAAAGCTTCTTCTGTCGTGGAGAAACTGGAGCCTTTGCTGTGACTGAGAAATCAGTACCTGAGCTATGTGTCAGTCTTTAGAAAACCATGGCCTCAGCTTTTTGAAGGCCTGTAGTGGCTCCTGGAACTGATAAACGACTTCAGTCAAGTTTCAGGACACAAAATCAATGTACAAAAATCAGTGCCATTTCCATACACCGATAACATTCCAGCTGAGA
>NW_012101843.1:2421118-2423070 GCF_000951045.1 Mandrillus leucophaeus
AGGAACTTAATCAACAAGCAAAAAACAACCCCATTAAAAAGTGGGTAAAAGTCCAGGCATAATGGCTCATGCTTGTTTATTATTATTATTATTATTACTATTATTTGAGTCAGAATCTCACTCCATCATCCAGGTTGGAGTGCACTGGCATGATCTCAGCTCACTACAACCTCTGCCTCTCAGATTCAAGCGATTCTCCTGCCTCAGCTTCCCAAGTAGCGGGGATTACAGGCACCCACCACCACACCCAGCTAATTTTTGCATTTTTCATAGAGACAGGGTTTCACCATGTTGGCCAGGCTGGTCTTGAACTCCTGATCTTAGGTGCTCCACCTGCCTTGGCCTCCCAAAGTGCTGGAATTACAGGCGTGAGCCACTGCACCCAGCCTATGGCTCATGCTTATAATCCCAGCACTTTGGGAGGCTGAGGAGGGAGGATTGCTTGAGGTCAGGAGTTTGAGACCAGCCAGGACAATGTAGGGAGACCTTGTCTCTATAAAAAAACTAAAAATTAGCTGGCCATGGTGTCACATGCCTAGAGACCCAGCTACTCAGGAGGCTGAGGTGGGAGGATCACTTGAACCCAGAAGTCAGAGGTTGCAGTGAGCTGAGATTGCACCACTGCAGTCAAGCCTGGGTGACAGAATGAGACCCTGTCTCAAGTAAAAATAAATAAATAAGTAAAAATAAAATCAACAGCAACAAAGTGGGCAAAGGACAAGACATGAACAGACACTTCTAAAAAGGGGACATACAAGAAGCCAACAAACATGAAAAAATGCTCATCATCACTAATCATCAGAGAGATGCAAATCAGAACCACAATAAGATACCATCTGATATGATTTGGCTGTGTCCCCACCCAAATCTCATCTTGAATTCCCATGTGTTGTGGGGAAGTAATTGAATCATGGGGGCAGGTCTTTCCCATGCTGTTCTCCTGATAGCGAATAAGTCTCACAAGATCTGGTGGTTTTAAAAAGAGTTTTCCTGCACAAGCTCTCTCTCTTTGCCTGCTGCCATCCATGTAAGATGTGACTTGCTCCTCCTTGCCTTCCACCATGATTGTGAAGCCTCCCCAGTCATGTGGAACTGTAAGTCCAATAAACCTCTTTCTTTTGTAAATTGCCCAGTCTTGGGTATGTCTTTATCAGCAGTGTGAAAATGGACAAATACACCATCTCATACCAGTCAGAATGGTGATTATTAAAATGTCAAAAAAGCAACAGACGCTGGCAAGGCTGCAGAGAAAAGGGAGCACTTATACACTGTTCGCAGGAATATAAATTAGTTCCACCACTGCAGATGTTTGGAGATTCTCAAAGAACCTAAAACAGAACTACCATTCATCCCAGCAATTCCATTACTGGGTATATATCCCAAAGAAAATGATTTGTTCTACCAAAAAGACACATGTACTTGTATGTTCACTGCAGCACTATTCACAATAGTTAAGACATGGAATCAACCTAGGTGTCCATCAACAGTGAATTGGATAAAGAAAATTTGTTATGTATACACCATGGATTACTACGCAGCCATAAAAAAGAATGAAATCATGTCCTTTGTAGCAACATGGATGCCACTGGAGGCCATTATCCTAAGCAAATTAACACAGGAACAGAAAACCAAATATTGCATGTTCTCACTTATAAATAGGAGCTAACCATTGGGTACTTATGGACATAAAGATGGCAATAATAGACACTGGGGGCTCCTAGACGTGGGAAGGAAAAAGGAGGGAAATGGTTGAAAAACTGTTGGGTACCAAACTCACTTCCTAGGTGACAGTTTTCAATCATATCCCAAACCTCAGCATCACATAATATACTATGTAACAAACCTGCACGTGTACCTTACCCTGGAATCTAAAAGAAAAGTTGAAATTTTTAAAAATAAATAGGCCAGGTACAGTGGCTCACGCCTGTAATCCCAGCACTTTGGGAGGCCAA
>NW_012101843.1:2423800-2425325 GCF_000951045.1 Mandrillus leucophaeus
ACTATGTTGGCCAGGCTGGTCTCGAACTCCTGACCTCAGGTGATCCACCTGCCTCAGCCTCCCAAAGTGCTGGAATTACAGGCGTGAGCCACCATGCTCAGCTGAATTTTTAAATATTTCCAACATAGGAGTCTCACTTCCAGTGTTATGAATGTTCAGGAGCCCTGAGGGAGCTGCCTACTTCAAAACTAGACCTGGGATAGGACACATTTTCTGAGGTTTCATTGGTCTCACAAGGGTAGCATAGCTCTCCACAGATTAGACACACACACACACACACACACACACACACACACACAAACATGAATTTAGCCCAGACCAGGCAGACACTGGAACTGAAATGGAAAGGATCTGGAGCTTAAGCCATCTGAAGATTTGAGAAGAAACTGGAAGCTTGGGACAGAATCACTGGAAACTACGGTCAGGAGGCAAAGTAGGAGGGAGCTAAATCAACAGACAGCCTGCCTAAACAATCTGGCTGCCAGAAGGTGTGAGATTGCTCTGAGATTGGATTCCTAAAGCAACATTGCTGTAGGGACACTGAGCCTTGAAACTCAGTGAGTTAGGGCATCTGACATTCTCAGTGTGAGCCAAAACTGGCTGAAGTATACTGGAATAAGACTATGTCTTAACTGCCAGAGAGACAGATGCAAAGTTTCTAGAGGAAAACCTTCCCAAGGTAGGCCCACAGGACTCCCACAAAACCTGTTCAAGCTGTCAACTCATACATACTAGAAGGAAAACCACTATGAGTAAGAGTCAGTGGAAACAAGAAAAACATCTTCAGTCACTTAAAAATTGTCAGATACATAACATAGAATAGCTGGGTATAAAAGTGTTTAAAGATACAAAGGAATCCACTTTTGTAGTGTTGTAGTAAGAAATTTGAACCAACCCTTTTACTGAGGTCAACAAATGACAAAATGTTCAACATGGCATCTGCTCTAATTCCTTTGCCTTTGAGTAATTCCATCTCTTGTCTGATAAATCTCAAAATATTTTTCAGATCTACGTTTTTGGGCAGAAGGGTGAGAAGAGAGGATGAGAACTATGATCTTTTTATTGATCGTGATTTGTTGCTTTTAAATGCAAAGAAAGCATTTCCAATTTGATTTTTTCTATTTTAATTTTAATTTTTGTAATCATTATCAATAGATATTCTTATGCAGAATTCTCTGTGACAATTTTGATAATATCATATTCACATTCTAAGTATCAGAAGGTATTTGAACTGGAAGTGAAAATATTTCTTTAATCATTTGGGGATTACAGTGATGTAGAAGAATCATTTTTAGACCCATACAATGTATAATTGTAGCATATAATTATCTGGATACATTATAAGATATAAATGATTCATATTTCATATTTTAAATGGTATATAGTACATTAGGAAAAATATCAATGTTTATATATTTTAAAAGAGCCTAGTCAATTGGGTAGGAAGAAAATCTCACAGGTACTTTTAAGGCAAATGATCTGTGGAAGTTTTTTTTTTTTAATAATTTGACCAAAAGGAGAGAGG
>NW_012101843.1:2426555-2429247 GCF_000951045.1 Mandrillus leucophaeus
TTTTTTGAGACGGAGTCTCCCTCTGTCGCCCAGGCTGGAGTGCGGTGGCGTGATCTCGGCTCACTGCAACCTCCACCTCCCGGGTTCACAGCATTGTCCTGCCTCAGCCTCCCAAGTAGCTGGGACTGCAGGCGCCCACCACCATGCCTGGCTAATTTTTTGTATTTTTAGTAGAGACAGGGTTTCACCATGTTAACCAGGATGGTCTTGATCTCCTGACCTAGTGGTCCGCCCACCTCAGCCTCCCAAAGTGCTGGGATTACAGACATGAGCCACCACGCCTGGCCTTGCCCGGCTAATTTTTTGCAGAGACAGGGTTTCGCCATATTGCCCAGGCTTGTCTCGAACTCCTGGGCTCAAGTGATCCTCCCACCTCAGCCTCCCAAGGGCTGGGATTACAGGTGTGAACCACTGCACCTGGCCCAGCCTCCTTTAAAGCCTTATAGCCTAACCTCCTCAGAGAATGTAATATCTATTGCAATGATATCTCACCAGTATTGTTTCATCACCTTTTGTGTTTTGTTCAACTGGTTTGCTACTAACTACAAGTTGTTGAGAGCAGGAGCTCTTCCAGCCTTATTTCCAACAATATGATCTATTTCTGTTGCTAGGAGAATTTATAGCTTTCCAAACAGACAATGAATGGTCTTTCACTCGTTTGTCTTCTGGCGCACACACAAAAAAATTCCTTAGACCTTCTTTCCTCTTCTCCAGGCAACTTCAAGGTTTTGCCTTGGGAGAAAGTTGAAAATTCAGTTCAAACACCGCCTTTCTACAGCTTTCTGTAATTGTTCCCTAGGAGGGATAAGGTAACTAACATATCGCTCCCATATGGTACTATTGGGCAGGCACTTTTAAAACTTAATCTTCACAAAGGTAGTCCTTTTACTGATTTTATCAGATGAAGAATTTGAGGCTTAAGGAGGTTTGATGATTGCCCAAGGACATAGCTAGGGGGTTAGCAAACACAAGAACCCTTGCTTTCTGATACAGGATGTTACCTTCCGCTTGGGTCAGCTGCAGTAGTATGTACCTTTAATAGACACAGTATGATCATTTAGCACTTGCTATTCAAGGTATCTGGTAGCTAGCAGTTGCTCATGTTACGTAACTGAATTTAGGTCCTCCCACCAGCATAGCAAAGCCAAACACTGACATTGGGGTTTGCAGTGAAAGTGAGGCATTTATTGCATCACACCAACCAAGAAGAATCAGGCAGCTCATGCTTAAGACCCCAACTCCCTGATGGTTTACAGGTAAGAGGTTTTTTGTGTGCTTTTTTTTTTTTTTTGAAACGGAGTTTCGCTCTTGTCACCCAGGCTGGAGTGCAATGGTGAGATCTCAGCTCACTGCAACCTCCATCTCCTGATTTCAAGTAATTCATCTGCCTCAGCCTCCTGAGTACAGGCGCCCGCCACCATGCCCAGGAAGTTTTTGTATTTTTAGTAGAGAAGGGGTTTCACAATGTTGGCAGGCTGGTCTCCAACTCCTGGCCTCGGCCTCCCAAAGTGCTGGGATTACAGGCATGAGCCCTTGCACCCAGCACAGGTAAGGGTTTTTAAAGGCAGGGAGGCAGATGTTACAGGCAAAGTCATAAATCAATACATGGAGGCTATACGTGGGTTTGATCTAAAAAGCCAGGATATCTGAAGTAGGGACCCACAGGTCATAGGTGGATTCAAAGATTTTCTGATTTGCAATTGGCTAAGGAGGCAAAGCTTTGTGAATTCTTCCAGGCTCCTCAGGAAGAAATTTAGAACAAAGATAGGTAGTTTGAGATCTCCATGATAGTGGACACCATTTTCCATTTGGTGAGGTCCAGGTTTCTGAAAAACAACTCAGGGACATATGTTGTCTCCAGTTTATATAGGGAAGCAAACATTTTGTGAATCTAACGTCCTTGGCTACTGTCTTAAGCTATTATTACATTCTTGCTTATCAGGTTGCTCATTGACTTATTGAGGAAGTTAGGTGCCTGGAATGTCCCTTCAGGGAACTCAAGATTTTCCTTTATTTCCATGCTTGGGGAGGGTAGGGGGGGGGGAGTGCCTAGAAGGCCCCTAAGAGGGGTCCCTGCTGTGTCTCACTCAATAAATATTTGTTGAATGAGCAAATCATTACAACTCAGTACACATTGCAGAAAACACAGCCAAGAGCGCTGGAGCTAGAAGGGCCACAGATTATCCTACAGAGCAATCATTTCACTTTTCTAAAGTTGAAAGGGAGGATTCAAGATGTTAGGGCTACAGGCGAGCCTGGAAATAATTAATTTACTCCATCATTATTGAATGCCTACTATTGAGTGCTAGACTCTGGGGAGACAATGTTAAGGGAAGCCCAAGTTTTCCAATTCCCTGTTCCGAGCGCTGAAAAAGCACTGCAGGAAGCTAAAGTGAGGACAAAGTTCCCAGAGATCAGGATACCTAAGGGAGACCCAGCAGCGCTTGGTCTGGGGCAGGGTTGGGACAGGAGGGATCCTGGCCTCCTCGGACCGTTTGTCCGCCAAGCCACGCGAGGGCGCCGTTCTGCCCCTAGCGCGCCGTGTCCCGGCGGCGCCGCCGCCTGCTCGCCTTTTCCCGGCGGAAATGCCCGAGCGATGACGGAAACCCGGAGGGAGGGGAGAGAAAGAGCGAGAGAAGGGGAAAGATACCCGGGAGAGGCCGGCAGGCGTGAGGCGGGCCTGAAGCGGTAG